>NC_053490.1:479231798-479531798 GCF_905171775.1 Rana temporaria
GGCTTCCTCCCGCAGAACAGACAGCACAGGATCACCTTGAAAGCGCAAACCCAGTCTGACTACTGGGCCTACTTAGCCAAACCACAACCCCGGACCAACGTGGTCCCGGAGCCAGGATTCAGGAGCACGCACCCCTGGCCAGGTGGGCCACAAAGTGCGTGTGACGACCAGACCGACGACTCCGGTCCAATGGCATCTTTCCCTTAAGTACCCCTCCCCAGCATGCACCGCGGGACAATCACTCCCCTGATTTTCTGCCGAGTGGGACACCCAATACACTCTGACTCTGCTGCTGCCACCCTTGGCCTTGGATGGTAATAACACCCCCAGGCGAACAATGGTGGTCACTCCCAGCACAGCCATGGCTGGAACAGAGGCTAAATTGCCCAAAATTACATTTGCCTGAGTCAATTAACAACTCAGACCCCCCTAAATCTAGGTTACAAAAAAAAAGGTTACAAGCTGCAAGGAAATACAAAGTCCAACATGCCCCAAAATACTGCTGAAAAAATACTAGCAAAATAATAAAAAAAAAAAAAAACAGTGAGCAACCTTTGTATAAAAGAATATCTTTTAGCCCAGGTTCACACTGGGTATGCTTTGCTTCGGCAATTGGCGGCAATGACACCGTCCTAATTGGTGCGACACCGCATCTGCGGCGCTGCACCGATTTAAAAAAGTAGTTCCTGTACTACTTTTTGCGATTTCGAGCTGCGATTTACATTGACATCTGTGCAGAAACCTGCACAGATGTCTCTTAAATCGCGGCCGAAATCGGGACTGCCGGCAGGAGTGAAATCGTGCGAGTTCAGCTGAACTCGCATGGCTTCACTCCCGCAGCCCAGTGTGAACCAGGGCTCAACACAAGAATTGTATTGTAAAGTTACGGCAAAACTTTATTTTATTTTATTTTACTTGGGTAAAGCAGTAAATAGGTAAAACCACTACCAGATCTGTTATTGCGGTTTGTGTTACATTCTCCAATTATTCTTATAATCAAAGTTGCCGAAAATGAACGTGAAGGTAAATCCAAAAATTTTGAGTTGCCGTCCGAACAAGAACTTCCAATGGTAACACTTGTTTCCGTGACAACAGTCTAATGCCCCGTACACACCATCACTTTATGTGATGAAAAAAAATGACGTTTTTAAAAACGTCACTTTAATTGACCGTGTGTGGGGGAAAACGTCGTTTTATGTCTTCTAAAAAACGACCAAAAAAAATTGAAGCATGCTTCAATTTTATGTGTCATTTTTCAAAACGTCAACTTTTACTTCACAGAAATTGACCGTGTGTAGCAAAAACGTCGTTTAAAACGACGTTTTTTCACCCGCGCATGCCTAGAAGCTACTTATGAAGTGAGCTTCAATGGAAAAACGTGGTGGAACGTAACCTCGCTTTGCTAGAACATTGTGAGAAAAACGATGGTGTGTAGGCAACTTCGTCTTTGAAAATTGAAGTTTCAAAAAGGTCATTTTTTACTTCACAGAAAATGTCGTTTTTTTTCTTCACATAAAGTAATGGTGTGTACGGGGCATAAGAGGTGATTTCCTTCACATTGGAAAGATAACCTCTTAGATCCTGTTGAGTTGACAGGACGTGCAGAAAAATCTCTCTAATGGGACACAGATGGCAAAAAAAACTGCAAGCAATTTAAATTTTTCGTAACTCTATCCAAAGTAGTGCAGCATCCTCTGCATAGGTAGGTGCTAGGGGTTAGGGTTTTTATAAGTATAGGTAAATTTAGGCAGGCCTAGCTGGAAGCTAGGTCGGTTTGTTTTGGTTTGTATGGGCTGGGATTGGCTCAGAGTAACAGCTAAGGCTCACAGACAGCATCACTTCACTGTTATCTTCCTATTTCTTCTAGAGGATTCTAGAGAATTCCAAAAAATTATCATCCAAGTCAAAATAAGTGTAAAGAATAGCTGGTTGTTAGGCAGCGGGCTGAGAAAACAGCTGCCATGTCCTTAACAACCGATGACTCCTCAGCTGTCAGTGGGCTTCCCCATTGATTGCTGAAATGTAAACAAAACAATGTTGGCAATAGCAAAAAAAAACGGCATGGGGTCCTCCAAAATCCATACCAGGCACTTATCTGAGCATGCAGCACAGCAGGCCGGGGGATGAGCAAGCACCCCCCCCCACTCCTGAGCCATACCACCCACATACCCTCAACATGGGGGGGGTGCTTTGGAGCAGGGGATGGATTTTAAGGGGAACCCCACGCCAATGTTTTTTGTTTTAAAACAACGTGGAATCTCCCCCAAATCCATACCAGACCCTTACTCGAGCATGCAGCCTGGCAGGCTAAGAAAGGGGGGGAAGCAAGTGCCCCCCCTCCTGAACTATACCAGGCCACATACCAAAGCCCCCCTGTGCCAAAGCACCCCCATGCTGAGGGCATGTGGCCTGTTATGGTTTAGGAGGGGGGGGAGCTCGCTCATCCCCTTTTCCTGGCCTGCCGGGCTGCATGCTCAGAAAAGGGTCTAGTATGGATTCTGGAGGGACCCCATGCCATTTAAAAAAAAACATTGGTGTGGGGTTCTCCTTTAAATCCATACCAGACCCAAAAGGAATTTTCTATTGTCGGCATTGTTTTGTTTACATTTCAGCTAATAAGTCATGGGTTGTTAAGGAGGTGGCGGCTGGCTTCCTGGCCCGCTGCTTAACAATCAGCTACTCTTCACACAGAATTTTCCCAGAGGGCTTTCACACTGGAGCTGTGCGCTAGCAGGATGGTAAAAAAAGTCCTGCTAGCAGCATCTTTGGAGCGGTGAAGGAGCGTTGTGTATACCGCTCCTGTCCATTGAAATCAGTGGGCACTGCGGCTATACCGCTGGCAAAGGCGCTTTGTGGTGGTTTTAACCCTTTCTTGGCTGCTAGCAGGGGTAAAAGTGCAGCACCGCATAATTAACCCCCAACAAGCTGCGTTTTAACGCCGACGCCGCCCCCGCCCCAGTGTGAAAGGGGCCTTAGAGCCACTCTGGGGAGATCTCAAACGTGCACTTCATACAAGACAGCCCAAGAATTTACAAGAACTGGAGGCTTTTTGCCAAGTGGAATCGGCAGCTTTACCATCCCAGAAGATAAAGAGCCTCATCCACAAATACCACAAAAGACTTCAAGCTGTTATTGATGTTAAAGGGGGCAATACACAGAATTAAAAACTTAAACTTTTGATCAGGGTCATTTGGGAAGTTTCTGTTGTGATTATGATTTAAAAAGAGTAAACTCAGTTGGTTGATAATAAATGGCTTCAGCCAAACACTAACCATGAGTGAAAGAAAAGTTTTTGTGTTATCATTCATATGCTCAGAAAAATGGCCAAGAAATCATAAATTCTGCCGGGGTATGTAAACTTAGGAGCACAACTATATATATATATATATATATATATATATATATATATATATATATATATATATATATATATATATACATACACACACAGCAAGAGAGAGAGAGAGAGAGAGAGATCGTAAAACAGACTATAAACATACTATACCCTTAACACCCTTGCAAGGAAACAAGGAATACTAACAGTAATAAAAACACTACTAATAAAAAAAAAGCATTGTCCCTTTAAAGACAAGGCAGACAAAAAAATAGAAAAAAAGAGCACATTAAAGTGATTTTATACGCTAGCAGCTTTGTTCTCAGTAGAGAAGTACAAATAGCATTTACTATTGATCACTGTTGTGAGGAGAAGGTCAGCTCTAAAGTATTGCCATCTGGGCATGAATATAAAAATCTATTCTGTAAAGGTACCAGAATCCACAAGCCAAGCTCACATTTTTAAATATTTAATCACGTCTCTCATCACAGCCATTCATAGCTTTGTGATAATAACTTTATGGGATGCTGCACGGATTGCTCATGTAATATTTCAAAAACATTGATTCTTTGCACAGTTCCTGGTACACAGAAACAGACCCATTCATTGAAAGGAAACCGTCACAGAAAACAATATGTACCAAAAAAAAAAATACATTTTCTTTTTTATAGTTACATCTAATATTTGTATTCAGTGGTTTTTGCCAGCTCTGGAAAGGTTACAACTAAAATTTCCAGCATCGATACCAGCTGAGCTGGGTATTTTAAGTTCTACCCTTTCATATGCTGTTCACAGCAAGAAAAACACCCACCGCTGCTCATTTCCTGAGTTTACAGATAGACAGAAGTGAGCAGGGACCAGCAGTTAATCCTTGCCTCTTGTCATAGCCTCCTGTTCTCTGTGTATGCTTGGAGCCATGGGGAGCACTTTGGAGCTTTTATTTTTAGTTAGTGAAAAAAAAAAAATCATAGGCCTCATTAGGTGTGTGAAACTGTCTGTGCTGCTCCGAAAGGCTGAGGCTTATTGTTTCCTATTTGAGGCACATTTCTCTTGGGGCCTTACATAACTAAAGCTAAGGGCTCCTTCAGACTGAGATAAGGGCTGTGAGCCACGAAGAATCACGGGGGTTGATTAACTAAAGCTGGAGAGTGCAAAATCTGGTGCAGCTGTGCATGGTAGCCAATCAGCTTCTAACCTCAGCCTTGTTCAATTAAACTCAAAACAAAAAACCTGGAAGCTGATTGTTTTTTATGCAGAGCTGCACCAGATTTTGCACCCCCCAGTTTTAGTTAATCAACCCTAAGGCCCCTTTCAGACTGGGGCGGGAGCCGCGGTGGCGGTATAACGCCGCTAAAAGTAGCGGCGCTATACCGCCGGGATTGCCGTGGAAATCAGCCGCTAGCGGTGCGGTATTAACCCCCGCTAGCGGCCGATAAAGGGTTAATACCGCCCGCAATGCGCCTATATAGAGGCGCATTGCGGGCGGTATTGCCGCGGTTTCCCATTGTTTTCAATGGGAAGGAGCGGTGAAGGAGCGGTATACACGCCGCTCCTCTCACCGCTCCAAAGATGCTGCTGACAGGAGATTTTTTTGTCTTCCGCCAGCGCATCGCCTCAGTGTGAAAGCCCTTCGGCTTTCACATTGAGGTAGCTGGGCAGGAGTTTTTCAGGCGGGATAGCAGCGCTATTTTTAGCGCTGTACCGCCTGAAAAACTCCTCAATGTGAAAGGGGCCTAAAGCAGGCCATACACGGTCGAATTTCGAACAAATTTTCTTTTTGAAATCAGAAAGTTTTCCTTTTGTGATCCGATGATGCCACCATTGATTTTCGAAATTCGGCCTACAAAACCTTCATGTTGCCGGGAATCTTCGTTTCTCTCCGGGAATATTCGTTTCTCTCCGGGAATATTCTTTTCTTGCATATGCGTATTTTTTTTTCTATTACATTTCTCGTACGATTCTCCCATCATTGATCCGAAAATCGTTTGTCTTTCAAAAAAATTTCAACATGTCGGATTTCTCAAGTTTGTTTGCCGCACGAAAATCGGCTGTTGCTGCAGCCCACTAGGGGTGCGAAATTCGTATGAAAATTCTTTTATACGATATTCGTACGAAAATTCTTTCGAAATTCGAACCGTGTATGGCCGGCTTAAGTGTGAGCAGCAGGACCCACATGGTTGTCATATTGGGATAGGGTGACCAGATATCCACAGTTTCCGGGGACAGTGCCCGAATTGAGAACACTGTCAGCGGACCAAGCCTGCCCCCGGTTTTGTCCCCGGATTGGATTTGAACAGGGGCTGGGGCAAATTTCAAAGACAGTCACTGCAGAATTAAATGAGAAATATGGGTTTATTTTTTAATTTTTGATTCATACTAACCTCGGTGGATGGCGCATCAGACCGAAAAAAATTATGTAGTTTCTCCAGTTTTAATATGTCCAACCTAAGTGTGAGCTCAGGGACATGCACCCGGACCGACACAGATGTCAAATTGGGAGCAATGGCTGTGCAGTTGCTACATCACTAATGACATCAGTGGGACTGCCTGTACAGTTATGCATGGAACCCCTGTGCATCCCTGTACAGGAAAACGTGGCCTTGCAGGGGCATACACTGTAATATGCCCTGTGTAAACAAACTTTACTATGTTTTTTTTTTAAAAACATCTTTTACCATTTTATTTTTGTATACTACTTAGTTGAATGTTATATTGACTAGAAGGAGTGCACGAGAAACATCCAGAAACCTGTAAGGAGAGCTCCAAGGTTTTGAATTCCTAGGGGCTCCCACAAAACTAATTTGGTATGGCTGAGCCCTGTTGAAATGTTGGATATAATAAATAGTTATTTTTTTTAACACATCCTACTTTAAGACCTGTGAATGCCTCAACTCGTACATGTTGAGATATACTGTATATATATATATATATATATATGAATATATATATATATATATATATATATATATATATATATATATATATATATACATACACTGTATTTATTGGCGTATAGCACTCACTTTTTTTTTGCTGAAAATAGAGGGTAAACTGTGCCTGTGTGTTATACGCAGGGGGCTGTGGAAATTTTTTTCCCCTGAAACTTCCATCTTAACCACTTAAGGACCGCCTAACGACGATATACGTCGGCAGAATGGCACAGCTGGGCACAATCATGTACCTGTACGTGATTGTATAAAGCCCAGCGGTGGGTCACGGGCGCGCTCCCGCTACCCGGTCTGAAGCTCCGTGACCTCGGCCGCGGACCCGATCGCCGCTACAGTCCCGCGATCGGTCCCGGAGCTGAAGAACGGGGAGAACCGCGTGTAAACACGGCTTCCCCGTTCTTCACTGTGGCGCTGTCATCGATTGTGTGTTCCCTAATATAGGGACGCACAATCAATGACGTCAGACCTACAGCCACACCCCCCTACAGTTGTAAACACACTTCAGGGAACACAAAACCCCTTCAGCGCCCCCTTGTAGTTAACTCCCAAACTGCAACTGTCATTTTCACAATAAACAATGCATTTTAAATGCATTTTTTGCTGTGAAAATGACAATGATCCCAAAAATGTGTCAAAATTGTCTGAAGTGTCTGCCATAATGTTGCAGTCACGAAAAAAAAATTGCTGATCGCCGCCATTAGTAGTAAAAAAATATTTTTTTATAAAAATGCAATAAAACTATCCCCTATTTTGTAAATGCTATAAATTTTGCGCAAACCAATCGATAAACGCTTATTGCGATTTTTTTACCAAAAATAGGTAGAAGAATACGTATCGGCCTAAACTGCGGATTTTTTTTTGTATATATATATATATATATATATATATATATATATATGTTTTTGGGGGATATTTATTATAGCAAAAAGTAAATAATATTGCATTTTTTTTAAAATTGTCGCTCTATTTTTGTTTATAGCGCAAACACTAAAAACCGCAGAGGTGATCAAATACTACCAAAATAAAGCTCTATTTATAGGAAAAAAATTACTCCAATTTTGTTTGGGAGCCACGGCGCACGACCATGCAATTGTCAGTTAAAGCGACGCAGTGCCGAATCGCAAAAAGGGGCCTGGTCTTTTACCTGCATTTTGGTCCGGGTCTTAAGTGGTTAAAGTTAGGGTGCGTGTTATACACCTGTGTGTGTTATACGCCGATAAATACGGTATATATATCTATATATAGATATATATATATATATATATATATAGATAGATAGATAGATAGATAGATAGATAGATAGATAGATAGATAGATAGATAGATATAGATATAGATAGATAGATAGATAGATATAGATATATATATAGATAGATCGATAGATATAGATATATATATAGATAGATAGATAGATATAGATATATATATAGATAGATCGATAGATATATATATATATATATAGATAGATCGATAGATATAGATATATATATATATATATATATATATATATAGATATATATATATATATAGATATATATATATATAGATATATATATATATATAGATATATATCTATATATATACATAAAGCAATTCATTATTCTACAGAAAACCTAAACATATGTAAAGAATGAATCTTTCCCACATTTTGCCAAAGCAAAACCCTAAGCGATCCTGATCCTGGCCTTTGTTCCCCTTACACAAATTCAGTATCATTAGTGCATGAATCACAATGTCCAAAATATATAGGCAAAGTTATTTTCATGCTTACATTCTGCACAATATTGTGTAGAATTACCCCCAGTGGAGCTGCTGGATTTTTGGGCAGCGTGTTACCTCCTGGCTCCTCGGAATTCTCTAGAGGCGAGTGATGCATATGTGCATAAACAGAAGTAAAGGAATGTCCAGACAGGTGCTCTTTTGCTGTGCTTTTTATTACCCAGCCGGGTAAAAACAATAAACTTGTGGTGAGGAGAGTAAAGTTGAAAGGAGAAAGAATAGCAGATTCAGGCGTAATGATAGGAAAGAGTCCTGCTCCCAAACGTAACACTTCTCTTTGCCACTCCAGCCGGAGTGGGTGCAGTGTACCCGGACAGGCCTCTCTCACTGACCTGGCAGCTGGAGTATCACTTGGACAATGATAGGAATAAGTCTCTGCCACAGACCCTCCTTGGTGAACTTGAGCTTGGGAGAAAGTCTCTGCCACAGACCCCTCTCAAAGAGCCTCAGAAGATACCTCTGCCACAGGTCCCCTCTGGGTTGGATTATTGGAGATATGCCTCCTTACTTGAGTTACGTCTGGATCTCTTTCAACTTGTTGCTCAGGTACCGACTGACAGGTGATCAGTCCTGCAGTGTCCGGCTACCTGTGATCCCCGGTGGTTTCGTCCAAGTCCTATTGGACCGCCAGTCTCTCAATGGCGCTCCTCAGACCTACTCCCCACCGAACAGCACCCAGCTTGGGATCTTCAAAATAGGGAACCCAGTCGCTCACTGGATCCCCATTGCTGGTTCAGATGCTCCGGGCCAACATGGCCCCGTAACAAGGAACACCGCGTGGCACGCACGCCCCCGCTAGGTAGGCCATAGCGCCGGGGCACTGTGATGTGGCCACCCTGAAGGTGGGTGCCACACTGGACGAAGAAGACCCAGAACCAATGGCATCTGTCCCATAAATACCCCTCTCCAGCATGCACAGCGAGGACAAACCCTCGTGATTGGCTGCTGGGAAGGGCACCCAAACCTTGACTCCACTGCTGCCACCTACAGTACCGGGGTTGGAAAAACACCCCAGCACAGCAGAATGGGTTCACAGCACAGCCAAGCTGAGACAGAGACCGCAATTTGCTACAAACAATCTGGATCAGAGTTCAACTACAATGTAAGCATCAAAAGTGTCTTTGTAAACAGGGAAAGTAACACTGGAAATTACCCTACTCTCAGTAGTTGGTGTTTGGTTTTGTTCCCTGGCTTTGTATTGATGGCCTTGGCTGTTGGTTCTGTAACATCTTACAAGATGCATATGTACAATTTATCCATGTTGTCATTTTATGCTGTTTCCATTAAAGCTACAATTAACAAGGCCTCTGCATCTGAAAGACTTTTCCCAAAAATAGTCTAAATATATAGTTGCATTGCACAGGCAACTGGCAAAATTACTATAATCTAACTAAAGCAATGATGCACCAGCTTTTGTCTGCAGGAATATGCTGTATTTATTGATGAAATGAACAAAGGACTGGCAATACATCAGGAAAACAATCTTTGAATTTTTCTCGTTAACTCTGTCAGGGTCCGACGCTGTCCACACACACATCAATGTTGCATCGATTTTTTATTTTTTTATAAGAAACAATTAGAATATGAGTATAATATTGTATATGGTAAAAATGTTTGCTGCTTTATTCCTATGAATCAAAATCAAGATCAGTATTATGAAAATGTATAACTATACAAATAGTTATAGTTTAATTCAGTTGGTTCTTTTTTTTCCATAACTGCTTCTGCAGCACAAGTATGTCCCATTGAAGTGTATAGGATGTTAGTGCAAAGGTGCTGGCAGCCTGGGTTTTTAGGTACAGTACATTTTTTCCAGCAAGGTCGCAAACATCATGAGAGGACACCGCCTCTGGAGAAGGTAAGCAAGGACCCCCATAGCTGCATTTGTGTTGTTTTTGTACCCACATTTCTTGGAACCCTGTACCTGGGACCATACCAATAAAAAAATAAGTCCTTTTAGTTCCCAAAAACACCAACATTGCCAGGGAGGGGCTTGAGCAGTTGCATTAGGCAATTTTATTGAAACAAATCAAATTGAAGGCACCCCTGGTAGTGTTTTACGTTTTCCTAACCCATGCCACTATCCATTACAAAATCCAGCTTGGTCCGCATGTAAATATGGAAAAAAATATAAATAAAAGCATGTGAAATAAAAAATACATTCCAACAACGTATACTATCATTACATGTAGTAATGGTGTACCGTTCTCAAAATATAATATTTTTCACAACGGTGGTCCTTTAACTTTGCAATCATCTGCTCTAAAGTGCACAGTAATAATATATTCCACTTACATTAAGGGTGAACTTAAACTCACCTCTGTGATGAAGGATATTTTAACCACAGTTAAGAAATGCATTACCTGGCTATTATTCCTGGGAAAATGAGTCATCTGGCAATACAAAGTGATGCCAAGTAAAATTATGTTCTAAAACGTTAAAAAAATTCCCATTAGTGGTTCCTAAAATAGCCTTCAGAGAAGGGCTAAGCCCTGGTATTTTGCAGTCCACTGACCAGACATTTAGGCCCCATACACACCATAGAATCCATCCGCAGATAAATCCCAGCAAATGGGTTTCAGCGGATAGATCCTATGGTGTGTACACGCCAGCGGATCTTTATCCACGGATATATCTCCCCTGGGATGGATTCCAGCAGATCGGATTTTCGCTGACATGCAGAACAAATCCATCTGCTGGAATCCATCCCAACGGATGGATCCGCTGGTCTGTACAGACTCACCGAATCCATCCGTCCGAAGGGATCCCCCGCATGCGTCGTAATGATTTGACACATGCGTGGAATTCCTTATATGACAGCGTCGCGCACGTCGCCGCGTCATAATCGCGGCGACGGCGCGACACGTCATCACAAGAGGATTTCGGCGCGGATTTCAATGCGATGGTGAGTACACACCATCGCATGAAAATCCGCCGAAATCCACGAGAGGATTTATCCGCGGAAAAAGTCCGCTGGACCGTATTCGCGGATAAATTCTATCTTGTGTATGGGGCCTTAGAATTTGGGGATCATTGACATCTTATACCAATTTGAGAGATTCAGAAGTGGTAAGCCAAGTTACAGTTGAAAAGACAGCATTTTACAACAGCTACAGAAGAATCATAATATGTGAACTACAGTAGAAACCTTCTTTATCCCATTGAGTATAGTATATTTGACCTTCGCTCACCTGGGCCTCTAGCTAGCTGAAGATAACTTAACCTCCTATAGTGTATTCCAGCTCCCAAAGTACCCACCAATTTCCAACAGTGGCCCCCCAGTGCCCTTTTAACTTCCCACAGCACTGTACAGCCTCCAACTGTGCCCCAATCCTTCTCTTC
Organism: Rana temporaria; assembly: GCF_905171775.1. Lineage (NCBI taxonomy): Eukaryota > Metazoa > Chordata > Amphibia > Anura > Ranidae > Rana > Rana temporaria. Next base: position 479,243,201 of record NC_053490.1, read on the forward strand.
AACTTGATACAGAGCCTCCAACCCTCAATATTGCCCCCAACCTCCAACAGTGTTCCCCAGTGTCCCCTAATCTACCACAGTGTTTCCTGGCCCTTTCTAAAAACCTCAACCTTTACAGGGCAACCAAGTCAGATGCAGAGTCCCCTAACACACTCTATAGCCCCCATCCCCTGCACAATGATATGCAGCCCCATCCTGAATTTTTCAACATTTCAATACATATTTTGCATTCCCATACGTTTTATTGAATGAGTAGTTGACACATAAAAGGTTTTGGAAGAATTTACCAGGCCCTATTTTCAAAATGGTTGAGAACCACAGCATTAGAAAATGTAATTGTCAAAGAAAGAGCAACATATACTGTAAAAACAGGGAAGTATTTTAACCACTTCAAAACCGCATGGCGTCATATGACGTCCAAAAAGGGGATCTGTTATCCCGGGTAGACGTCATATGACGTCCTGTACTTTGTGCGGTGATATCTAAATGATGCCTGCACCTAGAGGTATCATTCAGATATCATTTTATTCCGGCGGCGATCCTGTGCACCGTAAGAACGATCATAGTGGCGGTTCTGCCGCTTGATCGTTCTTATAGGTGGCGGGAGAGGACATCCCCCCCTCCCGCCGCCATCCGGTGCTTCTCCGGGCTCTCTCGTGCCATCGGGGGCCCGGAGAGATGATCGCCGTCCACCGGATGTGAAGCATAGAGATGACTGGTGACCAAAAAAACATATATAATGTTTGGGGGTTCTGAGTAATTTTCGAGCAAAAGAATGATGATTTGTACGAGAGAAGTGTAGGAGAGAAGTGCCAGAATAGTATGGAGGTGGGTTTTAAAGCCCTGTATTGAAGTGGTTAAAAAAAATATCATTAAACCTAAAATAGGAAGAACTGTTCACTGAGGACTGTGTAATGTCTAAGACTTTATCTGAGGTTAGCATAGGTGAGATACACTGGTTGATAAAATAAAGCTCCAATTTTGTTGAGATACAGTAAAAACAATCCCCTCTAGGTCATTTATACACATTAAAGGGATTTTTGAGAATTTTACTGCAGATTTGTGAAGGTTGCAGTATTGTGTATACCGACATAGACTATTTTGTGTGCTAAGTGGCAAGATTTACCAGCTATAATCAAATGACTGGCTCCAATGCTGAAGTAAGAGAAAAACTGTCAAAATTGGTGTCAGTCACAGGACCAGAAAGTAAAATCTGTGTATGCATTTAACATACAAGGGTTGCTTTATCAAAGACAAATAGGTTGTACAGTTTATAAGGTGAACTACCCCCAGAGATTAGTGAATGAGGTAAGATTTCACGTTGTAAGGAATACCCAATCACGTGAAGGGAAAAAAAAACTGTATTTTTGCTTGCACATGCTTGGATGAAGGAAATCAGCAAAGCTTCTCCTCATTCACTAAGCTCTTAAATTTCCTTGCAAAGGACAATTTCCTTTGCAAAGTGAACGGTTTATTTGCCTTTAGTAAATCAGTAAATCAACCCTCACAGTGAACTGAATGCCCCTAGTCTTATGAAGAAGTTTTTTTATTATGTTTTATTGAATCTGGGAGTTGATTAGTAAATAGGTAGTTTGTTAGGCAATATGAAAGGAAATATTACCTGTGATGTAAGGTGCTTCATTGCTCTTGCCTAAACTGAGGTACACACTATAAGTAAATTGGCCGAACAATCGTCTTATTTTCCTCGTTGTTTCACAGCAAATCGGAACCGGTGAAGGAACATTCATACCAAAATCCTTGTACGACAAAGGCTTTTTTTTTGCTGTTTATTGTTTCTGATCATGGAAAAGAGTGGACTCACTGTATGTGGTAGAGATGGAAGTTTTTCATGTAATACACCAATTAAAGCAGAACTTCACCCTATAGAGAACTTTTTTCTAGCGGGTACCTAATTTTGGCGAGTACCTGCTCCCACTTCCAGTCGGATCACCTAGGCACCCCCTCCCTGCATGCATTTCTGGGACACATCACAGGTCCCACCAGGAGTCACAGATGGTCTCCTGGAGTCACAGATGGTCTCCTGGAGTCACAGATGGTCTCCCACACTAAAAATGCCGGCGCCATGGGACCCAGAACCTGGCAAAGAATCGGCCCAGGTAAGTACAGTGCTAGATCCTTGGATAAGTAAGCATCCTTTTTTTTTAAAGTCAGCAGTTACAGTATTTGTGGCTTCTTTTATTTTTATTTTTTTTTCAGAGTGAGGAACCACTTTTATAAACCAATTGTAATTTACTAGAATTTCTTGAATTAGTATAATAATGTATTTTACCTATAGTAGGGTGTTTGAGTGTGGGATAGGGGATGGCAGATAGGTGAGTGTGCATGTAATGTAGTCTGCAGTAGGCAAAACTAGGGTCAACCCACAGCCATTAAAAAAAAATTATAAACTACAGTATATATCTCAATAAAATACAACATTTAATCTTAATCTCTAGATGTTTCCTTTGCTACAACCTACAAAAGTTCTGTATTAAATTGTGATTGACTATGAGCACTATAATGACACAGTCCCCTCAACAACCACAGGCCAGAGCAATACCACTATTCATCTTTATTACGCCGCTTGCTCAGTAAATCAAAAAGGACTTTGATGAATATGATTTAGGAGAGGGCAGAAAGGGGGGATTTGGATCCTTCAAAACATTTGTCGGACTCTCAATTGACAACGTTCATTTTTCACATACAAAAACTGGGTGAAGTGTGAAAATATATCATACATAGAAGAAAGACACAGCAAAAACCATTATATCAATAAAACAGTATCACTGCTGCATTTATCATAAAAAAATGATAATAGGTGGAATTATAAGTTCCGATCATTATATTTACTCTACTAACCTGTAAACACTTTGGGTGAGCAGGGTTATTATAGTGCACAGGTGTCAGCTGAGCTTTTGTAGTGGCAGATGCTTGTCAGGCACTCACATGAGTTAATACCATCTCTAAAAGCACCCATATTATTTGCTCATAATTATGTTGTGCAAACCTTCACAGCTGCTTCCAGAACTGGTATTAAAGCATGAGGATGTAGTCTTCATTTAGACACTGAAGAAGTTCCAACTTAAAGGATGAGATCGTTTTGAGATATTTAGACCCTGATCACTGGGCTTATCACCTCTTCCACCATCCAACCAGCAGATATTTATATGCTGTTACCCCCCCTTCCCTACAGAAATTGTCAAAAATGGTCATTGTCAGCAGAACAGTAGGAAAACATTATTGCACAAGGAGACCAAAGCTGTGCTAACTCCTTTGGAGAGACCCATGCCTCTACTCTTAACCAAGCTAAGTATAGAATTAAGCAGGTGGGAGAATGGATGGACAGCCGCACTCCAAAAAGTCTTGTTGAAAAAAGACGTGCTCTTTATTGTAAAAAGGAAAAAATGCACAGCACACAACAGCATACAGTGGGATAGACAGCTGACGCATTTCGCATTAACAACTAATGCTTAGTCATAGCCAGATATGACTAAGCATTAGTTGTTAATGCAAAACGCGTCAGCTGTCTATCCCACTGTATGCTGTTGTGTGCTGTGCATTTTTTCCTTTTTACAATAAAGAGCACGTCTTTTTTCAACAAGACTTTTTGGAGTGCGGCTGTCCATCCATTCTCCCACCTGCTTAATTCTATGCATTGCAAGCACCTGTGTGATTCCTGAGTGGACATTGATTACCTGCCTGTGCTCACCTGGAGCGGCGGTCTCCCTACCTATCGAAGCTAAGTATAGAGCTGGGCATGGGTAGAGACCATTTGCAGAGACTCAAAGTGTAATTAACGTTCAGCAAACTCAAAAGTTATTGCAGCATTGTAGGTACAAACACAACCAATGTTACCCACTTCAATACAGGGCACTTGTATCCCCTTTTTTGCCCAGGTCAATTTTTAGCTTTCAGTGCTGTCGTATTTTGAATGACTTTTTTATTTTATTTTTTTTTGCCTACTTTTTGAAAGGCACATCTTAGGTTGAAGATTATTTAAAACCCCCAAAACAATACATATTTTCTCAAAGCAGAGACCCTGGAAAATAAAATAGTGGTCAATGCTATTTTTTATTTTATTTTTTATTTTACACAGTAGTAGCCATATGTTCAGTGAAAAAATACACAATAAAGTTAAGAAAAAAACCCTGAAAATAGGAAAGCTCATATTAGGGTATTATCAGGCGAAGTAATGTGATCTCTGTGACATGTAATACATAACTATAAAGCCTCGTACACACAGTCGGTCCATCCGATGAGAACGGTCTGAAGGACCGTTGTCATAGGTTAACCTATGAAGCTGACTGATGGTCCGTCATGCCTACACACCATCGGTTAAAAAAAACGATCGTGTCAGACCGCGGTGACGTAAAACACAACGACGTGCTGAGAAAAACGAAGTTCAATGCTTCCAAGCATGCGTCGACTTGATTCTGAGCATGCATGGATTTTTAACCGATGGTCGTGCCTACTAACGATCGTTTTTTTTCCATCGGTTAGGAATCCATAGGTTAATTTTAAAGCAAGTTGGCTTTTTTTAACCTATGGTTAAATAACCTATGGGGCCCACGCACGATCGGTTTGGACCGATGAAAACGTTGTCCTCTGGTTAACCTATCGTGTCTACTAGGCCTAAGTGGTACACTTACATATTGCCTATAATGCATGAAATTAATATGAAAAAGTATGGCTAATGCACGTTGGCAATACAAGTTCTAGGTGATTACAGGTCACAAAGATATGCTACTGTTCAAAGTATCATCAATTGGAAAAAACAATCAACTTAAAATGAAAAAAAAAAAAAAGATTGCAAAATATGTTATGCTTAATTCTGCAATGGAAACATCTATACTTTTTACTGATTTTGCAATGGTTACCAATAAAGATAAGAATGGTGAATCTTCCAAGTGGGACAGTTCTAATAATATGACATAGGTTCTACCATTCTCTACCTTCTATAAAAAAAAAGTGAGTTTTGGCTTTAGATACACTTTAAGCAGTACTGTTAATTTCATGTTCAGTGTCATAAGTCATTGTAGTTAAGATTTTTTTTTCACTCAGGGCATCTGTTTCCTTAACAGTTGCTGCAATTACTGAAATGAATTGTGTTCCAGGTTTTATGTTCTTCAGTTAAACATCTGATGCTAAAACAAAAAATGAATATAGTTATATTGAATATTCTATCTTACTTGTCTTCATTATGAAAATGTGTTACTTTGAAGGGATACCTGCCCTCTATACAGCAATGCTGATTACTGAATGCATACTTATAAAACAAATAATTAGGTTGACCGGCAGTTCAGTAATTCAGGGAGTGCTAATTCAGCATTTGCACTGTTATCAGCCTCAATAGCATAGCAAGGGCAGGTGTTAAACAGTCCATTAATATGTTGGTGGAAGGGATTCTTTTCACAGTGTGCCTCTTGTATACCATAGTTTATTGACTAAACCCTGACCAATTAAATTGACAGTAGAGATACATTTCCCATAAGTCACACAATACATGGGACCAAAACACCTGAAAATGTAAATTACAACCTGATTGCAAACAATTTCCTATAAGGACTCTAAAAATTCACCATCTTTTATGTAGTTCAAACTGGTATGATACCCTGCTTAGGTCTCCGGATGTGAAATTACTATTCGGATGAAAATGATTCACTAGAAGAAAGAAAATTGTAATGATAGAGCAAATTTAATAAACCGATCTGCAGTTTGTAGAGTCTGTTTGTGCATGTGTCTCAGTAATTGTAATAAACATGATTACCATAGAAATGCATTTTTTTTGCTGTGTAGCCCAAGTATTAAATATCAATAGACTTTTTTTTTGCATCAAACCTTTACTCAACAAATAAACATTTAATATAGAGAGCATATATTGCACTTAAAGACTCACTATCTGCGAGTGAAGGTCCACGTGGCTTTTATTAAAAAGGAAGAGGGGGAGTAATTTAGTTGCATATGTAAATTGGAGATTGAGCTACAGTGCTCTGAAAACAAAAAGTTTTTTCTCAACAGAGAACTAAGGATCCCATAACTCCACCTACATGAACATATTCGCCAGCACACCACGGATCGTATATAATGTCCAAAAAAGTTTTAATGCACACAAAACTTCTTGTGATGTTTTCTGTGCATTAAAACTTTGTTGGACGTTATATACGATCCGTGGTGTGCTGGCGAATATGTTCATGTGGTTGATCCCTTCAGCATCCATTTTTGTACTTTTGAGCCGTTTCCCCAGGAAGGTGTGCGATTGGAAGATTTACTAGACCATAACTCCACCTAATCGGCAGATACATACATACTCATCTGCAGTATTTAATACTAACCTGGTTTACAAAGTGAAATACGTATTTTTCATATATACATACATACAGTAGCCCTGGGCTAATTGCTTTTCAAGGCTGCATGAAGTGAACTATTACTTCAATAAAAATGAAATAGTGGTCTCCATATCAACCATCTCTATAAACTGTATTTTCAGACAGGCATTTCTTCCTAAAATGGAAAATCATTCTCATTTACAGCGAACATTACAACAGTAAGTAGCATTTTGTTTTTTACTATCATTGGCAATCTTGTCCATCCTTTAGAAATCAGCTTAGTACCACCGAATGGCACTAAAACTGTGAATTTAGGGGCAAATCATAGCAGCAGACATTGATTTAGCCATTCAGAAACGACCTTCAATTTACCTATTGTCTTCTCAGTATTGAAATGTGATTATTAGGCATCAACAGGTATCATTCTATTGTAGACTAATGCTGCGTACACACGATCGGAAATTCCGACAGGAATATTCTGATGTGAGCTTTTGGTCGTAAAATCCGACTGTGTGTAGGCTCCATCAGAATTTTTCTGTCGGGAATGTCCGGCAAAGAAAAAATTGAGAACTGGTTCTCAATTTTTCAGATGGGAAAAGTTCTTGGAGGAAATTCTAATCGTCTGTATGCAATTCCGATGCGCAAAAAAACACGAATGCTCAGAATCATTAAACTTAATTTTTCTCGGCTCGTTTTAGTGTTGTACGTCACCGCCTTCTTGACGGTCGGAATTTCAGACAAGATTTGTGTGACCGTGTGTATGCAACACAAGTTTGAGCCAAAATTCCGTCAGAAAAAAATCTGAAAGTTTCTTGTCGGATTTTACGATCGTGTGTACTCAGCATTAGGGTCTGTTAGTCTGTCCTCATACAAGAAAACCTTAGAATCTTTATGCTAAAACTTAAGTTTCACCCATGCCATAACCCTCTACTACAGTGGATCTCAACTCCTGTCCTCAGGACCCACTAACAGGCCAGGTTTGCAAGATAACTGAAATACATCACAGGTGATATCAATTGCTGCTCAGTGATTGCAGTATTCTAGTCTGCATCTCCCCATGGTAATACTTAAAATCTGGTCTGTTAGTGGGTCCTGAGGACAGGAATTGAGAATCACTGTTCTACTGCAATATACCAGATGTAATCTACAAAGATATCCCATGCCCTTTCAAACCACACTGGAGTACTCCCTATCAAGTCAATATCATAAATCATAAATCTTTCCTAAATGAAAAATAATAACCAATGGTGCAGTTGGTTTCCAGCTCAATAATTCTGTCAGAGCAGAAGAAGAAACAGTGCAGAAATGCACCATTATACAGGCATACCCCACTTTTAAGTACACAAAGGGGTTTATTTACTAAAGCTGGAAAGTAAAAAATAAGCTCACTTCTGCATAGAAACCAATGAGCTTCCAGGTTTTATTACCAAAGCCCAATTGAACAAGCTGGGGTTAGAAGCTCATTGGTTTCTATGCAGAAGTGAGCCTGATTTTGCACTTTCCAGCTTTTGTAAATAAACACCATTATGTACTTAAAAGTGGGGTATGCCTATAATACAGTGTGCATGAGAAAGTGCTGCAAATGGTTTTGATTTTTTTTACGGCAAAACGGGCGTGTGTAGAAAAAAATTGAAAAGAAAGCTAAATTAATAAAAAAAAAAGTTTGACTTGTGAATCCTGCATTTTATACTGTAAAAATGCAAAGGAACTGTTACAAGCTGCCAGTAAATACATATACTAAAATGTATAGGTAACTACTTTTTGACTACCAAAGGCCTACTGTACTGCTTGTTAAAGCTAGCTTTGGCCTTAACCAAGTTTAAAGTGTAACCCATTTTGATTAGCTAAATGTTGCTCCATAACCTTCTGAGAAATAACGGTATTGATGTAAACTGAGATAACGTGGTTGTGTTTTCCAGGGACAGAGATCAAACATGGCGAGACCTATCACACAGTAACCCATCTCTATGTCTCTTGGTGTAAAGCTCTCATATTTTGCGAAATGTCAAATGAACTCCAAGTGGCTGTTCTGCAAATCTCAACTTAAAAATGTGTCCTGAGGCTGGCTATCATCTTTGAGAAGGTTTTGGTTGAATGAACTCTAATCTGACCCCTGAGCATCATTCAGTGAAGAATAACAATGCAAAATACGTGAAGACAGCAATTTTGACATAGCTTCTCTATAGATGGATTGATTTATCGTGCTGATGTCTCAGCTCAAAGTAGGTCTCCAAGAGCTTAAAGCGGTCCTCCACCCTAAAGTGGAGTCCCGCTGATCGGAACCCTCCCCCCCTCCGGTGTCACTTTTGACACCTTTCAGGGGGGAGGGGGGTGCAGACACCTGTCTAAAGACAGGTATTTGCACCCACTTCCGGCCACACGATACGGGCGAAAGACGGGCATTCCGTCACATCCCGTCTGTCGCCCGTTGTGTGCTGGGAACACTCGGCTCCCAGCACACAGCGTGTGAGCCAATCGGCGGGCGCAGCGCGACTCGCGCATGCGCCGTAGGGAACCGGGCAGTGAAGCCGCAGCGCTTCACTTCCTGGTTCCCTCAGCGTGGATGGCGGGGGGAGCAGCAGAGTGACGAGCGATCGCTCGTGCTCTGCTGCGATCGGCGCTGGACTCCAGGACAGGTAAGTGTCCTAATATTAAAAGTCAGCAGCTGCAGTATTTGTAGCTGCTGACTTTTAATATTTTGTTCCCGTGGCACATCCGCTTTAACTTAGATGAAACTAATACTCCATGAAACAGTGGCCACCTATGTGGTGAAAGAGTTATTTCAGTGAAAGATCTATTTTACTTTATAAAAGTCAATTCAAAAAGAGAGTAAGAGATTCAAAACATTTAGAGAAATAGAGTCATAGCTAATAAAATTGCTATGGGATCATACTATGATTAAGACATTCTTTAACCACTTCAGCCCTGGACCATTTTTCTCATCAAAGACCGGTTCACTTTTTGCGATTCGGCACTGTGTCGCTTTAACTGACAATTGTGCGTTGTGGCTCCTAAACAAAATTGATGTTCTTTTCCCCCCAAAAACAGAACTTTCTTTTGGTGGTATTTGATAACCTCTGCGGTTTTTATTTTTTGCGCTTTAAACAAAAATATAGCGACAATTTTGAAAAAGAAAACAATATTTTTTACTTTTTGCTTAAATAAATATCCCCAAAAATATATAAAAAAAACGTTTAGGCCAATGCATATTCTACATATTTTTGGTAAAATAAATCACAATAAGCGTTCATTGAATGGTTTGCGCAAAAGTTATAGCGTCTACAAAATAGGGGATAGTTTTATGGCATTTTTATTAATATTTTTTTTTACCAGTAATGGCAGTGATCAGCGTTTTTTTTATCATGACTGCGACATTATGGTGGACACATCGGACACGTTTGATACATTTTTGGGACCATTGTAATTTTTGTGTAAAAATGACACTGGCAGTGAAGGAGTTAACTACTAGGTGGCGCTGTAAGGGTTAGGTGTGCCCTAGTGAGTTATTCTTACTGTAGGGGGGATGGGCTACATGTGACAAGACAGTGATCACCACTTCCGATTACAGGAAGTGGTGATAACTGTCATTGTCCCTAGGCAAAGCGGGGAGATGCTTGTTTACATCAGCATCTCCCCGTTCTTCCTCACCGTGAGACGATCGCGGGTATCCCCGCGGTCAGGCTCACGGAGCTCGTGGTCGGGCTCACGAAGCTCGCGGCATGCGCGTTCACTATGCCGCGATCTTAAAGGGGACGTATATATATATGTTCATCTGCCTGTCTGTGCCATGCTGCCGTATATAGTTGTGCGCTGGTCGGCAAGCAGTTAAAGTGTATCTATATCCAACATTATCAGGTTTTTATTGCTTTTTGTGTTCACACTAGAGAGATTATGTCTCTGTTTGTCACTGAAATAGGAGGTGAGCTGAACTTTTCCAAAGGACACTTATTCAACGTCTAGGAGAGCACTTTCACTCACCTCCAAGAAATCTATTCTCACTTTCTGTTATGTATCCAGGACTAGAAGTGAACTGTCTCCTGGAAAGCTGTGTACTCTTAAGTTCAACATATATGTACTTAAAGCATACAACATACTTCTTCAGGTAAAAAACTACTTTCCTTATTATACTTATTTGATTTTTTTATTTCAATCTAATAAATAGATAAGAAAAAAAGAATATCCAGTCAGGGCAACGACATACAGGAATGAAAGGCATGCTTAGTAAGACAAAATTAATAAAATGCAGCTTTTTTTTCAGGATGCCAGAAGGTCAATCCAGATGTTCCCTACCATAGACTCAACCTTCTCTTGGTAAACATTACCTACACAGGTGAGATATATATTCCCACCTGCATGTTTTAGGTTTGCCCAGTGGCTTCTTCTTGGGGGCCTTTTGGTACAGTTCCCAGGGAATCCTCCGAGGGTGCATCTGGGTAAGAATCAGAATTAGAAGACACCTCCCAATTCAAAAAGTACCTCTGATATACAAACAGCAATGGTTCCACTAAAGCCTTCCAATAGCATCACATGTGTCACCTCATTTCACCCTGGACAGCTCTTTCTGGTGATGGCTTATTTATTATGATGCAGAGAGTTTGTCTCAGAGGCCACCCAATAACTACCATGGCAGAGAGCCCTGGTGGCTGCTTGTTCACTTCTATAGCAGTGATGTTGGCCTGCCAACTACCCACTGATTCTTTGATAGGACATGTCCTGGACCATAGGGTTGTTTAACTACTAAGACAACTCACTGTTACCTTGTGGACTAAAAACATGTGCAAGTACATACTGAGACTTATACGTGTAAACATGCAACTTCAAGGGCCTTTGAGTTGACTTTGTTCCTGTGGAAAGTGAATAACAGTTTAACCTATATTAGATTTATGTAAAACATGATTAGCTCAAAATATTGTTTTCTCAGTCATTCACCTGACAGTGCTAAAATATGAACTGTAGCTATTCATCCTCACACAATGCACGCAAGATGCTTGCCTAATAGATGGTGTTCCTTTAATAGTTTTCAGTAGAATAGAAGCTCAGGATTTTTTTTTATCCTAGTCATTGCCATGTCCAATGTGGTATTGCATTGATTATACATCCATAAATCCAGAGGATGTATTATTAGCATGTATTTTCCTAGGAAGAGTCCTGGCTAGCTATTTAATCATTGCTGAAGACATTGACCTTATTGATTGGATTTCTGTCTGCATTGCCTTGAGATTCTGACTTAATTCATACCTAATTCCCATCTTTGCCATTCTGGGTGACACTCACCTCTTGTCTATTAAAGTATGGATAGAAGTATACAACTTGGACATAAACCAACTGCATGCCAAATTTTTCAACCTTTAATGATTTACTAAGCATATACTTTTGCTCTGTTGAGTTTCAAATATATATTACCAAAATGGGTAATTGGCTGAATGATGAGACAGAGAGTAACCGCAACTTGCAGTTTACTAAACAGGTCAATACTTTGTAGGACCACCTTTCGCTGCAATTACAGCTGCACGTCTTTTTGGTATGTCTGTATGTCTTTACCAGCTCTACCATGCAATAATAAAAAAAAAGTGGCAAAAAAACCCCATAAAAAATAATGAAATCTGCACAAACATGAACCATTCACAGCAATGTCTCTATGACTCAATCACTGCAAATTCTTTTTAAGACTCTTAGGCCGGATTCACACCTATGCGAATTGAGTGCGGATTTCTCTCATTCAGCTCAATACACTTCCCCCCTCCCCCTCCCCTCTCCCAGTTCTCCAAATTCGCCGCTAATCTGCAGCTAAAACGCAATGGATCGGCTGAACACTTCTCTTATCTCTCTGCAGAGATAAGAGAGCTGAAATTCCAGCCTCAGTGAAGCCTGTGGTAGCATAGGTGAACAGCCAGAGGTATCCGAGGTCCAAGGACAAACGACTACCTCACTGAACCTGGAATACTCAATAGCAATTGGGGATGAGCTTGGAGGTAGCTGAGTCTTTCAGAGAAGCTGCATGCCATTAGGTTCCCCGCGGGCTGGTTCTGACAGTGGAGGGCCTATTGCCGGGCTGCAAATCACTTGCCCAGCTACCCCTGCCCCATCCGATGGGAGGGGTTGAGGGAGGGTAATAGATATACTTATCTTCCTTCAATGTGTTCAGCAACCCAGGAAGTTGTGGGAAAAGGAGTTAACAGAGCCCACATCTGAGCATGGTGAGTAAATGTTCACTCCCCTACAATATATTCAAGAGTAAATAAAATATATTTGCCTCTATGTCCAATAATTTATTTAAACTATGCTACAAAAAGCTTAGGGGCCACAGAGGAAGAAAGAAATAAAGAAAATTATCAATTCAGCTGTTTATATTTCAGTCGTCAAAGTCGAGTTTCACAAGGAAAACTGTTTGAAAGTCAATCTTTTAAATCCACAATTTTTAAAATCTCAAAACGTTAAGTTTAACGTATAGAGTAATAATAATATTAATAATGAGGTCCTTCCTTTTTTCCTCTGTCAGTGGCAGTGAGCAGCCCTTTCTGTTGCACTAAACGGCAGCCCAGTCTGTGTATTAACACCCCCCGGGAGGCGGATCTATGACAGACTGGGCTTAGAGGAAGTGTCATTTAAACTCGAAAACTAAGGACATCTAGGGGTCAAAAGGAGTTACTGCTCTGGATTGAAGGTAAGTACTGCAGCAAAAGCTGTTGTTTTTAATTCTTACTATTGCTAAGCCATTTGTTTTTTTTTGTTTTGTTTTGTTTTTTAACTGGAGTTTAGATTTATACTGCTTAACTTGAAATCTTTAGGCATATATGTTAGAATATATATATATATATATATATATATATATATATATATATATATATATATATATATATATATATATATATATATATATATATATATATATATATGAGGATTAGGTATTGTTGCATACATAAATCCCACACTATTTTAATCTGAAATCAATTTATTGGATATTGCGGACATAGAATGGGGTATATAATCAAAGAACCTACAAGTGATAGGAAAAGTGGATACACATACTCCTTACCTTGCTGGTGACATTTAATCTTGTAGCCTTAATATTGTGCTCTAGCACAGATCTTGTTCAGTGTTGCTTGTGTCAGATGTCATGATCCTGGGGTCATTTCTTTATGTGCACTATTGTCTTGAATTCCTAATCATGTATTTCTATACCTGGATCTTCAGAAATACATTCTTGTACATGAACCTATTCTCTTTCCTGTATTAGTGTAAAAATAAATGGAACGCTCTTCCTATTACAAAGCACTCTTGTCTGGTTTTAAATATGCAACAAAGCCAACACAGACATTTCTGAAATTGTCACTTCAGTAAACAAAACAAAACAAAACAAAACAGTGGCGATAAGTGGTGATATCTGAATGATGCCTGCAGTTACAGGCATCATTCAGATGTCATTTTTTTTTTAAAACCGTTGGTGGCAACAGTTTACCATAGAGCTGACCTAGGACCAGATGGTCCCCGGCCATCTCTATGACCCTCAGAGGCCAGAAGCATCTTCATGACGTCACTTCTGGTGTGGGCAGATGTAAATACTGACATTTTTTATTTTTTTTTGCTGGGAGGCTGAGATCTCAGACTTTTCAGCATAGAGGAGGGATGTGGGGACTTATAGACCCCAGATCCCTCCATAAAGAGGACATGTCATCTCCTATTCTTATTACAAGGGATGTTTACATTCCTTGTAATAGGAATAGAAGTGATCATAAAAATAAAATTAAGGGAAAGTGTAAAAATAAAAATAAATAAATAAATAAAATAAACAATTTAAAAAAATTTAACACTTCCCATCCCCTCATGCTCGCACACAGAAGCGAACACATAAGTCATATGTAGATGGCGTCAAAACTGCACATGTGAGGTATTGCCGCAAATGTCAGGCCCTGTATGCACGATCAGTCCAAACTGATAAAAACGGACTGAAGTTCCGTTTCATCGGTTAACCGATGAAGCTGACTGATGGTCTGATGTGCCTACACACCATCAGTTCAAAAACCGATCGAGTCCAACGCGGTGACGTAAAACACAACGACGTGCAGAGAAAAATGAAGTTCAATGCTTAATTCAAAGCATGCGTCGACTTGATTCTGAGCATGCGCGGGTTTGGAACCGATGCTTTTGCATACTAACCATCGGTTTTGACCTATCGGTCAGACGTCCATCGGTCCAATTTTAAAGCAAGTTCTCTGTTTTTGGACCGAAGGACATCAGACCGATGGGGCCTACACGCGGTCGGTTTGGACCGATGAAACTGAACTTAAGTCCGTAGGGCATCTATTTACTTAATGTAACATCATCTTTCACATTATACAAAAAAAAACGGACTAACTTTAGTGCTTTTTTTTTTTTTTTTATTCATAAAAGTGTTTTTTTTTTTTCAGAAGAAAAAACACATTTGAAAAACTGCTGCACAAATACTGTGTGATCTCTAGGGTCTCTGCTAAAAAAATAAATAATTTTTGAGGGTTCTAAGTAATTTTCCAGCCAAAAAAAAAAGATTTTTACATGTAAGAGAGGAAAGTCAGAATTGGCCCGGGTTGGCAAGTGGTTCCATAACCCAAAACAAACATTAAATATATTGCAGCTTACAAGTCATTAGCTATGGTGACTGCATTTATTTTCTATTTTCAAGCTAAGAACTTCTTCCTCAAGTACCGAAAATACCTGCAGATCTTGCTAAAATGCAGAATCCTTATCACTTCCACGAGTTTAACAGCTATCAAAACAACCTTATCATTCTTGAACTACTATTCCCTATTGCCCCAGTGTAATAGAGATGATCAAAAGCAGGCATGTTTGAAGTCCAGCCTGGGTGGCAACTATAGCTCCCTTCATAGATACAGCAGGGGAAAATGCAGCAACCCAAGGACAAGAAGCATGTTATTTTCAGGATTACTAGATGGAAATAAAGGGAAAAAGCCTAAAAATGCAGCAACCTTATCTAAGGACTGGAAAAACTGCAATATATAACATTTTTGGTTTTGGGAGTAGATATGCTTTATAGCATAAGTTGGGGCAAAGAAACAAAATAAAACATGCCATCCAATAAAAATGATGTTTTTTTTTTCTTGCAAACGATGATATAACAGAGTATCACTTACTTTAATCCAAGGTCCAGCAATATTCCTTAAAAATGTAAAGCTTGGTCCCCCTAAAACTTCTCTTTTTGCCAATCTATGTCCCGTCTTGTCAATGTTGTGATCAAGTACAATGCAGAATCAGCCATCACTGGTCCTGCATTGTATGCAATAATGAAGGAGTGCCACATTGCACAACCATATTTAAAATAGGTAATACTTTTTTCATGCTCTGGAAAAATTTGCTTTTTTTTCTTCATAAGTTGGGGGGGGGGGGGTGTAATAATGTCAGTACTGTTATGCCACGTACACACGATCAGGCTTTTGCCTGACCAAAAGCTCATCAGAATTCCGACGAATTCCATCGGAATAAAATAAAAAATGTTCTATATTTAAACTCTGATGAAATTCATCAGAATTTCCAATGGGGAATACACACAGTTCGTCTGACTTTTTTTATCGGAAATTCTGATCGTGTGTACGTGGCATTAGATTTCTACTTTAAAGCCTCGTTCCTAAATTTAAATATTAAATGAATCTGTAAATAGGCAATATAATACCGTAAATGATTTTGGAACATATAGGCAGGAAGAAAATTTTAAGTGGAGATTTTATTTTTGTTAAGTCAGATGATATCCAACTCTCCTTATTTCAGCAGGTCAGTTTCATGTTGCTTTACTTGCAATGTCACTTAATCTTCCTTTCATATGAAGTCAATTAAACCTCATAATTAATATTTTCTGCCACGCAAAATTCCAGAGGCATTAAAACCAATTAGTTAAGAAGAAATCTGGCAAACTTAAAGGAAGGTTTTTCACAACAGAGCTGAATTCCTTTTATCTAGAGAGAATGGTTTTATGAGTGACCCATGATCCAACGTGCTTTTCTATTTACTCTCTCGCTTTCGTTTCCATTTTCAGTAGCTGGTCCTTTTAGCCAGTCTCTCTCATATGTTCGAAATGCTTCCATTTGTTAAAGATAACTGCGATTCTGAATTTCCAAAGCATCTATTTGGATACTTTAAGAAATGGCTTAGTGTGTTGGCAGGTATTTTCCTTTATTTAAACTTATTTATATAATTATATTGGCCTCTCAAGTGATATTTTCACACATTTTTAGAGCTATTTATTTTTTGGTTACACATGAGATTTCTTTAATGGTTTTGAAAACTACACTGGATGTTAATTCTTTAGAGAAGGGTTGCATTTGGTTGTGAAATATTCAAATTGTGCTCAAAGAGACCTGTAGTGTGGAAGAAGTATTCAGATGAGGAAAGCAACTTGCATTGGCAAAGTGTATGTATGCTGATATAAAAGAATGTGCGTCATAAGACACATGACTAGGGATGAGCCGAACACGCCCCAGTTCGGTTCTCAGAAGAAATTTGTTTGAACACGCGAACACCATTAAAGTCTATGGGACACGAACATGAAAAATCAAAAGTGATAATTTTAAAGGTTAATATGCAAGTTATTGTCATAAAAAGTGTCTGGGGACCTGGGTCCTGCCCCAGGGGACATGTATCAATGCAAACAACGTTTTAAAAAGGGAAGTTTTTTTTCGGGAGCAGTGAATTTAATAATGCTTAAAGTGAAAATATTAAAAGTGAAATATGCCTTAAAATTTCGTACCTGGGGGTGTCTATAGAAGGCCTGTAAAGTAGCGCAAGTTTCCAGTGTTTATAACAGTCTCTGCACAAAATGACATTTCTAAAGGATACTTTTTCCACTGAAAGGTGCCATTGAATAAAGTTATGTATGTATTAAAACTTATTCAAAGTACAGTATTTTCTATGCAGCTAATAAATGCCTTACTTGATTTCAGCTTTTTGCAATCTCTTCTCTGCTGTGAGTGGAAGGAGAAGTAAATGAAAACGGAAAAGCCTGACTACTATTAGCCTCATGCACACAGGGTGCTTATTTAACTCTCCTAGAAACCAGCAGCATTTTTGCCAAAAAAATGCCTGGAGCTTGTAAAAGTATCTTAAGCTTTTATAAGCTTTTAGGAGCTTTTACAGACGTGAAGCTCCTCGGCATTAATTAATTTCATTGGCCAGAATAAATATTTTATTCTGGTCATTGAAATTAATTAATGCTCAAGCACTAATGTTGAACAGCTTTAAGAAGCTGTTATCAGCTTTTAGAAGCTGTTAGCAGCTTCTAGCAGCAGTTAGTAGCGTCAAACACTTTTAGCGCCTTTTCATTTTAGCGCTGTTTAAGAAGCACTTTTCGGACACTAGCGGGGCGCTTTTAACCCCAAGGTAGGGGTTAAAAGCACTTGTGTTGCGGCACTTCCAAAGTTCTTTTCAGGCGCTTTGGAAGAGCTGCCCCTTTTATTTTAATGGGCAGGTTGTTTTGGAAGCGTTGTATACATCGCACCCAAAATGCCCCAAAGATGCTTGCAGGACTCTTCTTAACGTCCCGCAAGTGCACCGTCCCAGTGTGAAAAGACACACTGAAATGAAGGGGAGGCGGTTTTAAGGCATTATTTGGAGGCTATTTCTAGTGTTAAAATGCCTGAAAACCGCCTCAGTGATCCTAGAGAATAAAATGGTAGCCATTGCAGCTTTTTATGTCACTCAGTATTTGCACAGCAATTTTTCAAATGTGAAAGATGATGTTACGCTGAGTAAATAGATACTTAACCTGACAAGCTTTAAAATTGTGCACACTCACGAAATGGCGCCAAACTTTGGTACGTAAAAATCTCCATAGGCAATGCTTTCATTTTTTTTACAGGTTACCAGTTTAAAGTTACAGAGGAGGTTAGAATTGTTGCTCTCACTCTAACATTTGCAGCCATATCTCACATGTGTGGTTTGAACTCCGTTTATAAATGTGGGCGAAACATACATATGCGTTCGCTTCTGCATGCAAGCTTTACATTTTTTTTATTGTTTGTTTTATTTTTATTCCTTTATTTTTACACTTTCCCTTATTTATTTTTTTAGGCATTTATTCCTATTACAAGGAATGTAAACATCCCTTGTAATAGGAATAGGGTATGAATGGTCCTCTTTATGGAGAGATGTGGGGTCTATAAGACCCCACATCTCTCTTCTAGGCTTAAAAGACTGAGATAAAAAAAAAGCAATATCAACCTTTCCAGCCTGCCAGGCTTGATACGTGGCATTGTTGCATTTTCCACATGTGGATATACTGTGGATGTGGACAGACCTAGTGGTGATCCTGTGGATGTACGCTCATCAACCTTAAGGGGGACTAGATGTAGGAGTGCTGTAATTGCAGATTTGTACCAGGCAATGATCTTGATTTGTACATCTTGGTGCAACATACCATTGATAATATTTATTTAGATCAGAGCTTATCTATGACACCTTTCTAAGTTTTGAGAAACATTTTTATTATCAAGTACTGCCTCCAGCCACTATTTGCGGTTCTGTAAACCACACAAATTTTATGAGGATAACTATTTTTTGACCACCATCTTTGCCATACCCTTTAAGAGATGTTTAGGCCACTTTTCTTTGCAGCCAAGACATAAAATGTACTGAAGAAGCTTATAGATGTAAAACGCTTCAACGTCTTGGATATTTTAGCAAAGTTAATTATGTTGATAGTATGTATGGCCTACATTGCTTGATAAGGATTTGTTCTTTCATGATTTTAATCATTTTTTTATGTTTTGTAATACAATTTTTTATATATTTTTGTATGTGTCTGTCCCTTCTTGGTACCAGTAAAGTCCAACATATGGATTCTCTTAAAATGGAAGGGGAAGTAGTTGGAACCATTCAAGGGTTCAATAAAGAACATGATGGCAAGGTAAGAGATCAAAGAGATGGCATTATCAATCATCAATTTGTTGCGGCTCCTTTACTGTCCAATCACAGGTCGGGGCAGGGAGGTGACCTAGCAGGGAGGTGACCTAGCTGTTTTGCTTAACTGTAACAGAGAAAAGTCAGGTCACATGGTTCAGCTGTCTATTAGGGCCTAAGTCTTAGGAATGGACGAACAGATATACAAATCCTTTGTCAGGTAAAACAGCTTCTATATACACTGTATGTATTTCTAGTGTATTTGTCTGGACTTCAGCTTTAAAAATGATGTATTTCCATTGTTATTGTTTGGAGTTCAGCTTTAAAAGGGATTTACATCTAATCTAATCTCAACGATAGTGCATCTTTTAAAATAGTCATAGCTTATCTAGTTTATATGTCTGAACACACAAAATCCCATTATGAGTAAATAACAAGATTTCTTTTATACTTTTAATATAACATTATGGGTTTATACAGTGTTCATATTTTGTGCTCTTTTACATTGTCTGTCTCTATGTATGCAGTATATGTATGTTCATTATATACAGTATACATCTATGAATTGACAACAGAATATGAGCATACATAAAATGAATATAAGGCTGTAAGCGTCTAATAAAAAATATACTTTAAAAAGAATATTAAAATGAATAATTCAGACAGAGAATGGTATGTATTATTAAGAATGCCGTCTTGGAAGAGAATTCATAATTTTGCAGCTCCCAATGTCAGCATTGCTTGTGACTTTTCTTTCCTATTTCTCTGGAACTAAAATTAGGGAAGCTCTTGTTTATTGCAGGCTCCAGTTGTTACTATAAAATTCTGTATTGATGGTTGGACAACAAGCACTTTGCAAAGAAGGGGAGATGCAGTTCTGGGTAAATTCACTCTAAAGGATATTTATCAGGAATTAGATTTGAATTGTTGTGAGTTTTGTTCATTATGATCTCCAAGGTAAAAGCCACTTGAAGTAATAAAGCAACAGTAAAGTAGCACAGACACAAGTTATAATTCTAATATCAACGCAATGTTATGTGAATGGTTAGTTTTCTGTATATTCCAATATGAACACAGGCATTCATTGTATGGGAAAATATAAAGTTTCCCTATTATTAAACCAAGAATGGAGTCACTTGGTTGACTTTCAATTACTGAATGGGTAACAATGCTAAACATTAAGGCAGAAACAAATGATTGTTATAAAATCATTGATGGTGACTTATTATACAGCACTTTGCTAAGTACTTAGAAATATTAATATTCTTTTCACTTGTGGACAATCTATCATTCCTGTAACATTCATACTCACATACTATCTAGACTCAGTAAAAAAAGTCATATGTTTTTTGATAAGATATGCGATGGGAGAACCCCAAAGAAAACTTTATATACCTACATATTTTGATTTAACCACTTAAGCCCCGGACCATATTGCTGCCTAAAGACCCAAGGTGTTTTTACAGTTCGGGACTGCGTCGCTTTAACAGACAATTGCGCGGTCGTGCGACAAAATTGGTGTCCTTTTTTCCCCACAAACAGAGCTTTCTTTTGGTGGTATTTGATCACCTCGGCGGTTTTTATTTTTTGCGCTATAAACAAAAATAGAGCGACAATTTTGAAAAAAATGCAATATTTTTTACTTTTTGCTATAATAAATATCCCCCAAAAACATATATAAAAAATTTTTTTTCCTCAGTTTAGGGCGATACGTATTCTTGTACCTATTTTTGGTAAAAAAAATCGCAATAAGCGTTTATCGATTGGTTTGCGCAAAATGTATAGCGTTTACAAAATAGGGGATAGTTTTATTGCATTTTTATAAAAAAAAAATTTTTTACTACTAATGGCGGCGATCAGTGATTTTTTTCGTGACTGCGACATTATGGCGGACACTTCGGACAATTTTGACACATTTTTGGGACAATTGTCATTTTCACAGCAAAAAATGCATTTAAATTGCATTCTTTATTGTGAAAATGACAGTTGCAGTTTGGGAGTTAACCACATGTGGCGCTGTAGGATTTGGTGTACACTGTGTGTGTGTTTACAACTGTAGGGGGGTGTGGCTGTAGGAATGACGTCATCGATCGAGTCTCCCTATAAAGGGGATCACTCGATCGATGCAGCACCATAGTGAAGCACGGGGACGCGACGGAGCAGCTATAAACGAATAGCTGCGCCGTCGTCCCGGATCGCTCCCCGAGGGGACCCGACCACCGCAAGTCGCGGGGGGGGGTCCCGATCGGACCCCCGACCCACGTCTAGGCAGGGACGTACAGGAACGCCAATGTGCCTGTACGTGCCATTCTGCCGACATATATGTACATGCGGCGGTCGGGAAGGGGTTAAAAATAAGATCAGAATTATTAAAAAATAAATAAGTAAAATGACAATTCAGGAATTCAGGAGGGACTGTTTGTCAATGATGGTCATTCTGCTTTCTAATATGGGTCTGTGCAGTACCAAAAGTTGGCTACTGTAACATGGCCACTAAACCTGAACTCTGGAAAGCTATAAAAGACACAAACAAATACAGCCCTGTATTCAATATGAATTTTATGTATGTAAATGTATTTTTAAAAATCACTACAGGACCACCCACCGTGAATATACGTTGCTACTTTCACGTTAAATACTGGGGTTACGGTAGCAGCTAACTGCCATAACCCCAGTATATTTTTGCACCGTGGGCGATCCGCTTTAACATAAAAGTGGTCCCAGCGGCTATAAGATCACTTTTATGGGCGGCGGCCCGATTGTTTCAGCCGCTTACCAGAGAGATTAGCAGTGGCAGAAACTATCTGAGCTCTGGGATGGATAGATGGAAAGAAAGTCGAGTGAGGGCAAGATGGCATTTTTTTTTTTTTTTATTGCATTTACTGTAGATGCAATAAAAAATAAATTTAAAAAATGTGAGATCTGGGGTATTTTTGACCCCAGATCTGACATTAAAGTGGCTCTGTCCTGCTTATTTCTAAGTAATTACATTCCTTGTAATAGAAATAAAAGTGATAACAATTTTTTTTTAAAGGGAAAGTATAAAAATAGACCGATATAAATATGCAAGTCACACCCACATATAAAAACGGTGTTCAAACCACACATGTCATTAGAGCGAGAGCAATAATTCTAGCAGAAGACCTCCTCTGTAACTCTAAACTGGTAACCTGTAGAAATTTTTAAACGGTCGCCTACTGTAGTTAGTCACCATTCCACAAGCATTCGCAATTTTAAAGCATTACATGTTACTTGGCATAACATCATCTTTAGTATGCCTTTAGTATGCATTAATATACTCATTATATCACCAATGTTTAAACTCTGTATGACTTAATTCTTTTTTCTTTTATTATTATTATTTTTTTTATTTATGACTTAATTCTGCAGCCTATGTATTCCTGAAAACGTTGAATTCAAAAAGATTGAACACGAAAAAAACATAATGAGCTTAACTATTCAACTGCACAACACTTGAACCCTACAAAAAAGTCCTTCACCCCATCTGTCAGAGATAACCTAATGAATTTCAAGAAATGCTGGTAGAGATCCATCTTTTACTTAAGATGGCCATAGATGAGCAGGTTGAACAAAACCCAATGATCAGAATCTTCTGCCCACACAAACACGGTTGATGGAGGAATCCACCCCCCCCTCCCCCCAGCCCAGACATTGTTTTCTGACAGCTGGACCCACAGCTACTACAGCCACTGATCAGGAAAAGCTTTCCAACTTGTCTGTTCGAAAGAAGTTGATCTAATGCTTGACCTCTGTTGAATAGGGATGGCCATGCACCAATCTAAATTTGGCTGGTCCCTGCTGAAATTGCTGAATTTCATCCTTTTACTAACACCTCAAAGGGTTCCTTTCCATCATACTGGTGTATTAACTACTAAAGACCAACCAGGTGATTTGATAGGCCATTATCTTGTTTCTATTCCTATCCCTGCCCCCTTCCTTTCCCCCAACAGCCTACCCACCTAATATCTATTCTCACCCTGAACCCCATACCTAGTTGTTCCTTCTTCCCCTAAATTTTTTTTTTTACTATGTGCAACCTACTATAAGTCAATTAGCTGGCAAATTAACCTAGTTCAAATGGACTTGCAAATTTAACTCACTGATGTTAGGAATGTTATGAGCCTGCATGCTCTAACATATGCTTAGATCTCAATAAAACCTTTAAGATATTTTGACCATAGCATTTAAGTTTTTACTTTTTACATATATACTAGACGACACTTGCTTTTTAAATGACTAAACCAGATTCATATCAAAATGAAATGTTAAACACAGTATATATATATATAAATATATATATATATATATATATATATATATATATATATATATATATATATATATATATATATATATATATATATATATATATATATATATATATATATATATATATGACTAAGCAGGTATTTGAGAAAAAAAGAGTTTTATGTTAATTTCTCTAATAATATATTAAAAACAAAAAAAAATTGGGCTCCATTCTATGTAAAGCTTTGATCAATAGGTCAAGAAAACAGAGCTCATCTTTTAAAAAAAAATATCTGCAGTGATGATTTGTTAACACTGTCAACAAAAAACAATAACTATTTATTATGGAAACTGGAAAACAAATCAAAGCATAATTTTTTTTCAACTCAAAAGCTTGCGTTTGTTTGGTGAACTATGCCAATCATGAGAGAGGGTCAAGCAGATGTTTCCTGTACCAGACCGTAAGACAAAGCAATATGTGAGGTTTCCAAGCAACCCAATGCATCTATTAATTTTCTGTCCAGTCAAAAGAATGTTAGGGCTTCCTAGTTACCCGGATCAATTCAGAAATCAGTAGCTTAAAACTGAAAAGCTAATTCGATTATATGCATTTAAACCTATTTTCCTGATAAGTATAAAGAAAACACATAAAATGACCATGACCCAGCTAGCTAATTTCATCATGAAATGCGTGTTATGGATACCTTAAAGCAAAAGTGTAGACCAATATACAATACCTTAATTTAACACAACTAGTATATGTTAACTTAAAGGTGA
Source organism: Rana temporaria (assembly GCF_905171775.1). Classification (NCBI taxonomy): domain Eukaryota; kingdom Metazoa; phylum Chordata; class Amphibia; order Anura; family Ranidae; genus Rana; species Rana temporaria. The sequence goes on from NC_053490.1 coordinate 479,267,455, forward strand.
ATTTTCAGGTATGGCATATTTTTACATGGGATGCATTGGTCCAGCTTGTAACTGTATTTTACCATGGTTTATGTCCCTGAAAGCTGGAAGTCTGTAGTAAACACTACTACTCCAATGATCTCTACTTGCTCCTGGGTCCTGTTCTGAAATAAACAGCACAGTATACAAGGTTGGGCTGTTCAATAATAAACATACCCTGCCCGGAGCAACTAAAAATGTTTAATTGCCTTACAAAAGTACAAACAAAAGTCAAAACCCAATGAAGCAAAAAAAAACAACCATGGCACTGTATATGCATTGTAATCTTCTTTCTTGAATAACGCACAAACTGTGTTTACAAGGGTCTGAAAATGATTACCACCACTGTTGTTTTCCACATAATATCAATCCTAATGTTAGCATTCTTGGAGATGGCATGACGTACGGTATATTTATGAAAGCTGTTGTGGATAGCAAGCAGTGTGGGTAGACTGGTTCCATTTACAGGCTCCCAAAACCAGCTGCAAGCAATAAACTCCTTGATGCACCTCATATGGCCAACTCTTCTGCCTTCCCATTGGCTGTTGGTGCCCCTTTCTCCATACACCCTACATTGATTTATGATGTCCATGCTATTATGCCTGTGACCTCAGTGACAGAATACAAAATGTGCCTATCCAACTGGCAAAATCAACACTTTCTATGGATATTTTCCAATTTTATAGACCACCTTATCTTGATTGTTTAACTGTCTGTACATTTCTGAATGGTTGGTAACCCTGGCAGGGAAACGATAATTTTTTTTCACATGGAGATGGCAATGATGGATGACTGGTCACAAGACATATTCTAACAAGATGAAAAATGTCTTGGACTATCTCCACACACACATCTCATGGTCTATGTAGTTGCTGCTTGCAGTGCTTGTATTGCTTATATAAATCACATGATGTATGGGCAGACTGTGCAGTAAAAAATAATCAGAACCAAAGAAGAGGAGGCATTTCACCTTGTCAATGTTTAAAGTTGTTGCAGTTAATTTTTAACTGAACTTTGCCAACATTGACAGTTTATTACAAGGCTTCAATGCCACTGCTAGCACAATGTTTTACATTATTATAGCTATCATTATATCTTGATAAGTAAAATCCACTTTTTATATCTTGATAGGCAAAATCTGCTTTTCTTTGAACTTCAGGACCTGTATACCTGGGCAGTGTTTTATCAATAAAACCCAACCCCAGCCATTACTTGGAATATAAATTAGCATGGGTCAAAAGAGACATCTCCCCAAGGATGCTGTATCACCTTTCAGGAGTTTTCCCTTTATTTGCTCCTCCAGTGTGGTTATAGAGTTGATCTTTATAAATACCTACCATACCATAAACTTTTACCAAAAGCATGACAACAAAACCACTGGACTTTAAAGCCCCTAGATATGGTTCCATTGGTAAATGAAGGAAGCCATCAGAAGCACGCCTAAAAGGATTAGATTTGAGCCAACTATGGCTAAGAGACAGTGGTTGCTACCTCTTCTATCCCTGTTGCCATATCTCTGGTACTACAGGTTGGGTACTCTACACTATTGTATGGTGGCTTGAACCCAACAATAAAACCTTGCAGGTCACTGAATGTCATCATATAGTAGATCTCCATTTTATTTTTTTATTAAAGAAAATCCCATCTAACCTTAAAAAACATTTTTTTTAGGTGTAGCCTCATAAATGGAATCTACTCCAGCTCCTTTATATCTTGTGTACTCCAACAGAGACATCTCTCTGCCATCATTTCTGATACCTAGGAGTGCAGATATATGAAAAATGGAGCCCCTTAAACACCACATAGCTTGTACAAACACAGGAACTCAAGTATACACAGCACATATTAAAAAAAAGTCCAAAATAAAGTTACGATACACAAAAAATATGAACAGTTGCAAACATATTGAAACAAAGAAAGTCCATTAAGATGTGAAATAAAATGAATCTCTCAGTGCTTATACGTTTTCACCAAAATGATAAGTGAGTTTCAGAAAGGAAGCCTACACCTCTTGAGAATGGCTGCTTACCAGCTCCTTAAGGCCCCCATACACATGGTCGGACAAAACCGATGAGAATGGTCCGACGGACAGTTTATCGGTTCACCTCTGAAGTGGCCGTACGGCCTGATGTGTGTACACACCATCAGTTCAAAATACGATCGGGTCAGAACGCGGTGACGTAAAACACACGACGTGCTGAATAAAACGAAGTTCAATGCTTCCAAGCATGCGTCGATTTGATTCTGAGCATGCGCGGGTTTTGAACCAATGCTTTTCTGTACTAACCATCAGTTTGGTCCGATGGGGCAGCGGGCCATCGGTTCGGTTTTGAAGCATGTTTTAAAAATTTGGCCTGAAGGAAAACAGACCGATAGCCTATACACACGGTCGGTTTGGTCCGATGAAAATGAACTTCGGTTCATTCTCATCGGACCAAACCGACCGTGTGTACGGGGCCTAAGACTTCCTGTTATGGTAAGTCAGTCATTCACGATTGTGGCTATATACCCAGCCAGGGCCTTTAATCCTCCAAGGGATTCCTGCTGTCTAGCCTCTGCCACCAAGGATGGGCCTGATCACAGTTGATTCTCAAGAAATTAAGGCTTTCAGAGTAAAATCCTTTAGACATTTAGTAGTAAAAATAAAGTTGCACTTACATCAAGATGGTTAAAATAAGCATATCCGAAAAAAGCCTTCCGGCTCGATATAGCAGTCCTTCCTTCCAGGACTTGCGCAAACATAGGGACGTGTGCACAACGCTCCTCCCTACGTGTTTCATCGCAAATTACATCGTCCTGGGGCATGGGCGGCGTACTGACTCACCGCAATAAAGACAATACCAAGAGCAACCACACCTCGTTCTGAGCTTTGGGCAGTCACTATGTACAATACTTTGAAAAAGGGCAATACCCACACATAAAAAGAAAAGGTTTAATATCTTAACTAATTCCGCTATTTAAAAAACCCAATAAGTAGAATGACAATGAGTGATCACAGAGACACAACCACAAGTTAAATGGGCTAGCGTCCCTATACGGATTAATGCACGCATACCATTATGATACTGGGAGCTCGGCATATAAATCTCATGAATGTCCAAATCATCCAAAATAGATGAAGACAATCAGAGCAATCGCTGTAAAATTTTATTGCAGTTAACAGGTTGCTCAAATTATCTATCTAAAACAAACTGGAAGGTGGCTAAATTTCTTAAAGTGGACACCAGCGGCCTCTATCGGAGCAGGGCATAATAACAAAATTTTATATACATAAAAATAATTAAAACTGAACCAATTAGAGGAAATTACATTAAAAGGTAGCAATGACATACCGTTAAGTAAATGAGATCCAGAAGGCAGCCTCATATAAAATTGGTAACAAACCCATAAATGAAATAAATTAAACCATTTTACTAATTACTTATAAAAAAGCAACAGGTAAAAACAAAAGATGTTAGTGAATACATCATATTGATAGGGAGATTGGTTAAACTAATATAGACATTTTGGACAATTTTATGCTCCCAACTTTGTGGGAACAGTTTGGGTATGGCCCCTTCCTGTTCCAACATGACTGCACACCAGTGCAAAAAAACAAGGTCCGTAAAGGCAACGATGAGCGAGTTTGGGGTGAATGAACTTGACTGGCCTGCACAGAGTCCTGACCGCAACCTGATAGAGCACCTTTGTGATGCATTAGAGCGGAGACTGTGAGCCAGGCCTTCTTGCCCAACATCAGTGCCTGACCTCACAAATGCATTTCTGGGAGAATGGTCAAACATTCCCATAGACACACCCCTAAACTTTGTGGACGGCCTTCACAGAAGATATGAAGCTGTTATAGCTGCAAAGGGTGGGCCAACTCAATATTGACCCTACAGACTAAGACTGGGATGCCATTAAAATTCATGTGCAGGTGTCCCAACACTTTTGGCAATTTAGTTCATGTAATACAGAGTTTCTTCTTTATTAAAATGTTACAATTCACTGAAACATGCAAATTATATACCAGACCCCGAAAACCAAATCAGCTAGAGGTATTAATGAATTTTATTTTTAATACGTGTTATGATTTTTCTATGCCTAGTTTGATAAATATTTTTAAATGACAAAATAACAAAAAAAGCATAGAACATATAGGTTCAATAAAATAAGTGTCCAATAATAATTATAGACATTCCATATATTATGCATTGATAGTAATTTTATTGCTACAAGATTTTTTATAAATCTATTGTCTATTTTTGAGAACTGATATCCCCATGAGTGTGAACAGAGCAAAAAATTACATTAATTTCGAACACAGTACAGAGAGTGTCTGTGATGGATGTTGCCAGAAGCATTATTACACCTTTGTAAATTCCCCAGCCTAATTTCTACAGATGTTACTAGAATTAAGACTGAATGTTTTAAAAGGGAAACAGTATATATATATATATATATATATATATATATATATATATATATATAATTGTAATCAATGAGTGTTAATACATTAAATCCTATAAATACTAGTGTTGCTCACGAATATTCGCATTGCGAATATTCGACTCGAATATAGCATATTCGAGAAATCGCGCTATATTTCGAAATTCGCGGTGAATATTCGCAATTCCGAATATTCGATTTTTTACAATTTTTTTTTTGAATCAGATCACATCCTAGATATCTCCATCGACGTCTAAAAGCATTGCTGGTATCATTAGAGACCCTGGGCCGAGTAGCTGAAGCGTTCATTGAATTTTCCAGAAAGATCGCAATGCGATTATTCGGCAAACGCAATATCGCGCGATTACTTTCCTCGCCCCGATCTTCCGCATCAGAGCGATTTTTACAGTTTCATTTTTAAAACAGATCACATCCTAGTGATCTCCATAGACGTCTGAAAGCATTGCTGGTATGATTAGAGCCATTGGGCCGAGTAGCTGAAGCGATCATTTTATATTGCCGAATATTCGCAATGCGAATATTCGGCAATAGGAATATTGCGCGATTATTTGCTCCGCCCTTTTGCATCAGAGCCAATCAGAGTTCTCCTTCCACACTCGTCACAGGTTAGCAACCAATAGGAACCTGCCTGCATGGACATTATATAAGCTCACTCCCAGCACCATTTCATTGCAGATTCAGAAGCTGGCTATAGAGTGTGGAGGCTGTTTCTGTGTTCCTGGTTTCCTGTGTCTTTGTTCTTGATTGATTTAGATCATCACCAGCATTGCTATTTAGTGATTCCAGTGGATCTTTTCCAGTATATCAACTGCTTTTTTCAAAGCAATAGACCCAAGAGCTTTTTTCAAAGCTACGTTTTGTGCTGTTTTGTGCTGTTTTTTTCATTTGTGTTACTGTTTGATCCTGCAATCCTCCCTGTTCAGTTATATTTGCAAGAGATTTCAGAACACGTTTTGCTGAGCTTTATAAAAGAGCTTTTCTAAAAGCTAAGTTTTGTTCATCTTGTGTTACTGTTAGATCTTGCAGGTTCGCTGTTCAGTGATATTTGATAGGCATCTCAGTTCAAATTTTGTTTAGTTTTCCCTAAAGAGCTTTTATAAAAGCTAAGTTTTGTGTTCAGTTTAGTTAAATTTTGTGTAGTAAGTGTACACACTGTTAGTGTACATTTATTTCATCTAGCTTAGCTTAGTGTGTGTTTAGTGTCTGTGTTTTGTGTTTAAAAAAAAAAAAAAAAAAAAAAGTTAGTGTTTGTTTAGTGCTTTTTTTTTTTTTCTTTAATTTTGTAGTCCTTGTCTGGTGTACTACTTTTCTTATAGTTTAGTAGCTGTCTGTGTACGTCTTTGTCTGCGTGCCTGTCTTGTAAAAAAAACACAAAAACACATTTTGTTCACATTTTCCCCCCCAATAAAGTTTAACCCCCCCACACACATATCAGCAATAATGAGCGGCATCCGTGGCCGTGGCAGCAGGGGTAGGGGAGTTACTCCCAGTGCTGGATCGCTGCCAGCACGGGGTACCTCTCGTGCCCCTACTAGTGGTAGAGGATCGGGTGCAAGGGGAGTACGCCTGATCCGGGAGTTCTTCCCATCGGGCAGCCGCCCGATATTGCCATCTCAGGCTCAAGTAGTGGTGGACTACATGGGGCACAGCAGTGCCACTGAGTCGTCGGTCCCGACTCACAGTAGTACCACCATTACACCGTTGCCTGTACTACCCCCCCCAGCCCCCAAGAGTCCAGCATCTTACTGTTCGACAGCGACAGTGATAGGGATCTCTTGGGGGAGGCCATGCATCAGGCAGACCTCCAGCTCTGTCCTGATGGTCAGGACCTTTTTGAAGGGATGGATGAGGAGGATGGGATACCTGCTGGCAGTATCCCAGAGACATCCCTTCAAACTGGTGCTGCTGTTTTGGTGCAGGAAACAGCAGCACCTAGTCAGACCCAGGCGTGGGTGAGGGGACAGCGGAGCCAGGCTAGAGGCTCCATGTCACGTGGTTCCCTCAGACCAACACATCTCAGCCCTTGGTCTGACATCTCTGGGGGCGAAGAGGGTGACCCATCATGGTTGCCATCTGACGCGTCGGCTCACTACGTCAGTGACGACGGGGAAGGTAGGCACCCTGGTGAAACGGTGCGCCAGGTCACCACCAGGGAGACCATCGTCAGGGTCTCCACTGGTGATGGCAGCAGGAGGTGTCAGGAGGAGGAGCAGCAGCAGCAGCAGCAGCAGCAGGCAGCTCCACCTGTGCGCACCGAATCCCAGCAGGTGCAAGTAAGCGTCACCCCATCTGACAGGAGGGCGGTGCTGAAGTCACCTGTCTGGAATTTCTTTACCCTGGTGGCAGACAACCCTACCGTGGCCATCTGCCGGATTTGTAAAGTGAGGGTGAAGAGAGGGAAGTGTTTGGCTCGGGTGGGTACCACAGCCCTGAACCAGCACCTGAGGATAAACCACTGGGCGTTGTATGACGAGATGAAGCGTGGTGGTGGTAGCAGCGCCACCACCACAAGTGAGCAGGGTACAGCAGCCCCTGCCACATCTTCATCTGTTTCCAGCAGGTCATGCCCCCCCGCTCCCTCTAGTAGAGGTACTGGTACCGGCAGCCAGACCTCTACTTCCACAGCACCCTCCACGTCTGTGTCCCGCACTGCCGTCCGGCGCCAGGCGTCGATTTCAGACGCCTTTGACCGCACCACTCCCTTCCTCCCTGGAGACCGACGTGTGCGTTCCCTCAATGGGCTCCTGGCAAGGGTTATTGCCCAACATCTGCTGCCCTTCAACATAGTTGACAGCAACCCCTTCAGGCAGATGTTGGAGCAGGCCCAACCCCAATGGCGTGTCCCCAGCCGCCATTTCTTTGCCAGGACTGGTGTCCCTGCCCTACACCAGCACATTGTGCAGAATGTAACCCTGTCGCTGGATCACGCTGTCAGCGACAGGGTTCATCTGACAATGGATGGCTGGACCAGCAGGCATGGGCAGGGACGCTACATCAGCTTCACGGCCCATTGGGTTTCCCTCCGAGGCGTCGGTGAGGGATCGTCGGCAACCGATCTTGTGGTGCCGCCCCGGGGTGTCCAGGGGAGAACTGCTGGTCTCCCTCAAGCCACTGTCTCCGCAGCTGCTGAGCCTCCCAGCAAGCGCCCCCGTAGCTACTCAAGTGTGGGGCACGTGCGCTGTCAGGCCGTGCTCCAGCTTGTTAGTTTAGGGGACCGGAGACACACTGCAGAAGAAGTGCTGAAAGCACTTCAAGCTCAGGTCCAGAAGTGGCTGACACCCCGAAGGCTCCAGCCAGGTATGGTTGTCTGCGATAACGGCAGCAACCTACTCGCCGCCCTCCATGCTGGCAGTCTGACGCACGTGCCCTGTCTGGCACATGTCCTCAACCTGGTGGTGCAGAAGTTCCTGCGCACTTATCCAGGGTTGAGTGACATTGTGGCAAAGGCGCGTAGGATTGCCAGCCACTTCAGGCGCTCCCCAACCGCTACCGCGTCCCTGTCCAAATTGCAGCGGAAGTACAATCTGCCCCTTCACAGGCTGATTGTGGACAGTGTGACGCGGTGGAACTCCACCCTCCACATGCTGAAGAGGTTGTGGGAGCAGCAAAGGGCGGTGAGGGAGTACCTGATGGAACTAGGCACTGAGAGGGCTTCACCACAACTCCCTTTCATCGCCTGTGCGGAGTGGGGGCAGATAAACCAGGTCTGCCAAGTGTTGTCCTCCTTCGAGCAGGCGACCAAGATGGTCAGCAGTGAGCAAATTGGCCTCAATAGCGTGCTGCCAATACTGTTCATGCTGGAGAGGACACTAGATCGCCTGCTCGAGGCTGGGGAGAGTGCCTTGGTGGAGCAGGAGGAGTCAGCAATGCTCCACCGAGACCAGGGCCAGGACCAGGAGGAGGAGGAGGATGATGATGAAGAGGAGGAGGAGGTGGTTGCTGGTGTCGTCCCGGAGTCAGGGCCTGGTCAGGAGGGAGAGCCGGTGTTGGGGGCACCGATAGTCCGGGGGTTGGGCATGTCTGAGTTTGACCAGCAGCGCCTCAGGGAAGAAGAGTCGCACCTCATTCACCTGGCCAGCATTGAGGAGTCACAGCGGGCTGTGCTCTTCCCCATGGCTGCCCACATGCTGAGATGCCTCAGGAGGGACCCCCGGGTTAAGACCATCAAGACGAGGGATGATTTCTGGATGGCCACCCTTTTGGATCCCAGGTGCAAGGGGAAACTGGAGCAGTTCATCCCAGCCAGCCGGAGGCAGCACCGGATGGAGGAACTGCAGGCAGCCATTGTCAGACGGTTGGAGCAGGCAACTCCCCGGCCTCCAGTTGTCCCCCCTCATCTCACCCAGCAGGTGGCTGCACCCAGCTGCAGCCGAGCAGGGGACCTAATGGAAGAGATGAGGATGTTCTTCCAAACCGAGCGACCCAGTACCACCACCAGCAGCAGCAGCAGCAGTCACCACCAGCGGCTGGCCCACATGGTGGCAGACTACATGGCGTCCGTCGGTGCTTCTGACAGTATGAGCACCGACGACCCCATGGAGTACTGGGTTGCCAGATTGGACACCTGCCGCGAGCTCGCTCAGTATGCGCTGGAGTTATTGTCTTGCCCCCCCTCCAGCGTACTATCTGAGCGGACATTCAGCGCGGCAGGTGGGGTGGTCACGGACAAGAGGACCCGTCTGTCCACAGACTCCGTGGACAGACTCACATTCATAAAGATGAATGAGTCCTGGATCGGCGGTGACTTTCTGGCACCCGTCGTCGGTTCAGGGCGCTGAAGGGTCCCTTGCCATGCATTCCCTGATGAAGCCCCGGACCTGATGTATTTACAGTGCTGAATATAACTATTTCAACATCAGAGAAAATCAATGTTAATATTTGGTACAGTAGGCTTTCTTTGCAATTACAGCGGTCAAACATTTCTTGTAGTTTTACACCAGCTTTGCACACACTGGAGGAGGGATTTTGGCCCACTCCTCCACACAGATCTTCTCTACATCAGTCATGTTTCTGGGCTATCGCTGAGAAACACGGAGTTTGAGCTCCCTCCAAAGATTCTCTATTGGGTTTAGGTCTGGAGACTGGCTAGGCCACGCCAGAACCTTGATATGCTCCTTACAGAGCCAATCCTTGGTTATCCTGGCTGTGTGCTTTGGGTCATTCTCATGTTGGAAGACCCAGCCTCGACCCATCTTCAAAGCTCTAACTCAGGGAAGGAGGTTGTTGCCCAAAATCTTGCAATACATGGCCCCGGTCATCCTCTCCTTAATACAGTGCAGTCACCCTGTCCCATGTGCAGAAAAACACCACCAAAGCATGATGCTACCACCCCCATGCTTCACATTAGGGATGGCGTTCTTGGCATGGTACTCATCATTATTCTTCCTCCGAACACGGTTAGTGAAATTATGATCAAAAAATTATATTATAGTCTCATCTGACCACATGATTTTCTCCCATGACTCCTTTGGATCAGTCAAGACAATTATGTCAGCAGTTATTTCACACCCTATATACTCTTATTAAGACTGCTGTACATCATGGCAACTCCTGCCCATGTGATATGACTCTGTATCAACTACTACTGTTAATACTGCTACTGCTGCTTCTGCTGCCCAGTCAAGACACCTATGTCAGCAGTTATTTCACACCCTATATACTCTTATTAAGACTGCTGTACATCATGGCACCTCCTGCCCATGTGATATGACTCTGTATCAACTACTACTGTTAATACTACTACTGCTGCTTCAGCTGCTGCTGCCGCCCAGTCAATACACCTATGTCAGCAGTTGTTTAACACTCTATATACTCTTATTCCTACTGCTGTTCATCATGGCACCTCCTGCCCATGTGATATGACTCTGTATCAACTACTACTGTTAATACTACTACTACTGCTTCTGCTGCTGCTGCCGCCCAGTCAATACACCTATGTCAGCAGTTGTTTCACACTCTATATACTCTTATTAAGACTGCTGTACATCATGGCAACTCCTGCCCATGTGATATGACTCTGTATCAACTACTACTGTTAATACTACTACTGCTGCTTCAGCTGCTGCTGCCGCCCAGTCAATACACCTATGTCAGCAGTTGTTTAACACTCTATATACTCTTATTCCTACTGCTGTTCATCATGGCACCTCCTGCCCATGTGATATGACTCTGTATCAACTACTACTGTTAATACTACTACTACTGCTTCTGCTGCTGCTGCCGCCCAGTCAATACACCTATGTCAGCAGTTGTTTAACACTCTATATACTCTTATTCCTACTGCTGTTCATCATGGCACCTCCTGCCCATGTGATATGACTCTGTATCAACTACTACTGTTAATACTACTACTGCTGCTTCTGCTGCTGCTGCCGTCCAGTCAATACACCTATGTCAGCAGTTGTTTCACACTCTATATACTCTTATTAAGACTGCTGTACATCATGGCAACTCCTGCCCATGTGATATGACTCTGTATCAACTACTACTGTTAATACTACTACTGCTGCTTCTGCTGTTGCTGCTGCCGCCCAGTCAATACACCTATGTCAGCAGTTATTTGACACTCTATATACTCCTATTCCTACTGCTGTTCATCATGGCACCTCCTGCTCATGTGATATGACTCTGTATCAACTACTACTGTTAATACTACTACTGCTGCTTCTGCTGCTGCTGCTGCCCAGTCAAGACACCTATGTCAGCAGTTATTTCACACCCTATATACTCTTATTAAGACTGCTGTACATCATGGCACCTCCTGCCCATGTGATATGACTCTGTATCAACTACTACTGTTAATACTACTACTGCTGCTTCAGCTGCTGCTGCCGCCCAGTCAATACACCTATGTCAGCAGTTGTTTAACACTCTATATACTCTTATTCCTACTGCTGTTCATCATGGCACCTCCTGCCCATGTGATATGACTCTGTATCAACTACTACTGTTAATACTACTACTACTGCTTCTGCTGCTGCTGCCGCCCAGTCAATACACCTATGTCAGCAGTTGTTTCACACTCTATATACTCTTATTAAGACTGCTGTACATCATGGCAACTCCTGCCCATGTGATATGACTCTGTATCAACTACTACTGTTAATACTACTACTACTGCTTCTGCTGCCCAGTCAAGACACCTATGTCAGCAGTTATTTCACACCCTATATACTCTTATTAAGACTGCTGTACATCATGGCACCTCCTGCCCATGTGATATGACTCTGTATCAAGTACTACTGTTAATACTACTGCTGCTGCTTCTGCTGCCCAGTCAAGACACCTATGTCAGCAGTTATTTCACACCCTATATACTCTTATTAAGACTGCTGTACATCATGGCACCTCCTGCCCATGTGATATGACTCTGTATCAACTACTACTGTTAATACTGCTACTGCTGCTTCTGCTGCCCAGTCAAGACACCTATGTCAGCAGTTATTTCACACCCTATATACTCTTATTAAGACTGCTGTACATCATGGCACCTCCTGCCCATGTGATATGACTCTGTATCAACTACTACTGTTAATACTACTACTGCTGCTTCTGCTGCCCAGTCAAGACACCTATGTCAGCAGTTATTTCACACCCTATATACTCTTATTAAGACTGCTGTTCATCATGGCACCTCTTGCCCGAGTGATTTGACACTGTATTGTCAATGTCTACTACTACTATTACAGCTCAGTCAAGACACCTGTGTCCCAATTTTTTGGTACACTATTGACTATTATGACCACTACTAATGCTGTAAAGTATTCCCCAAGTGTTTTTATGCTATGTATTACTATTACCACTACTGCTTGTAAATCGTGCCTGTGTGATACTTAGTGGGAATGCTTTAATAAGCATTCCTAGTATGGATACCCGTAAATGTATTAATCTTAATTAGTGTGAATGCTTTAATAAACATTTCCAGTATTGATATCCGTAAATTTAGTAATCTTATTATTCCTTACGTTTTTTGGTTCTGCGTAACTTCGGCATACTTTCAGCTATTGAGACCATTCAACTGTAAAAATGTTCGTCTCTTTCAGCAAATGATGGGACTTGTTCAAGTTTTTTCCTACTTTTTACACTTTTATAAATTTTTAGCTTTTAAGACCCTTTTTTTAACATTGAAGTCAATGAGAACATCCTTTTCCCCTTTGAATTCACATGCCCTGCCAAAAGTTTCAGCTACTTCATACTTTCACTTACAGACACTGAAAAAACTGTAAAGCGGTCACAAAATATTTAGCTATCCGGCTATGACTTTTCAGATAGTTAGCGTTTACAATTTTTTGGTGAAAACGCAATTTACGTTTTGCGAATTTTTCACAAAAATGCGATAGGTTATAATGTAATCCTATGGAGGGGATTTAGAGTCTGTCATGTGACCTTAACATTCTAGATCTTTGTAATTAAAAATATCTTTACAAAAAGGGGAAACAAATTGGTCTCACGCCCACAAGATCTACTTTTCATACACAATTTTTATATCAAAACGTAGCTATGCTTGTCTGGTTTATGGCAATGTGATCAAGTCTGCGATACGTATTTTAGTTTTAGTTATTGGAGCAACAGCCAGAAATTATGTCTCATAGACTCTCATGTTAAATTATCTAAAAAATGTTGCTGCAGAACTCACAAAGACGCTCTTTTCTAAATCGCAGACATGGCCACATTTTTAAGTTTATCTACATAAATTTCATATCGATGCGTTTACAAGGGCCGTGTATTTCAAACGGTGTAGTCGTTGTATCAATTGCATGTACGTTTGAGGATTTATTAAGCTTTGTTTGGAGGCTTAAATCATGTATTAGATCTGTGAATTAAAAGCGTTTGTAATGTTATTTCTTTCTATAAATCACTTTCCTGACCTCAGTGCAATATTCCTCCTCACTGACCTGGGGGGGAGGGGAAACCTATTGAGGGGGGAGGGGCGACCAGGAAGTCAGCATACGCTATACTTTGCAGATAGAGAAAGAAGCTGTGTGTCCTAAAGATAGTGTAGTGGTTATGGTGAATGTCTTTGGCAAGGGGCTCACCAATTAAGCTATTCAGCATTCCCACTCGCATTTTCCTCAGGAAATGCATTGTCTAGTTATATTATATTTTAATACTCCTGCTGCTGCCTCCATGCTGAGTAAAGCTTCATGACCTCTCTGGCACAGCGGATCCACCAACAGCCTCCGCTACAAGCTACCAGACCGGATCTAAACAGCAAGTGTAACTATAACAATGAACCTTATGTTAAACACTGTTTTGCGGCATTTATACTGCAACCATTGGGCTGTCTGCAAGAGCTCATCTGCATTCTCTCTCTTTCTTGCTCTCCCTCTCTCTCTCTTTGTATATATATATATATTGTTGCTTTTGTTATGTTCATTTTTCAACTGTTTATTTTGTGTTCGTCGTGTCTGTGTCGTGTGCTTTAGTTTGTCCTAGGTTACTGTTAAATAAAATAATAGTATAAAATGTTTTTGCTTATTATGAAGTTAAATGTGTTGATGTTGATTTGTTTGATGTTAAGTTAGATGTGTTGAAAAACCTACAAATCTATCTCAAAAAGAAATGAAACATTTCCAAAAAATAATATTTATTAATAAAAACATAATTTCAGATATAACTCTGATTGAGCTTCTGAAGGCGCTCCAGCTTCTCTATATTTTTTAATTGCTGCTGCTCCAGCAGCACATTTTGCTGAATAAGGTAGCGGATCTGGCGCTGATTTGCCTGGATCCTCTGGTGGGTTGTCTTTATGAGCGCGGTCTGCCTCCTCATCTTTCCTGATACTGTTAGGATATAATAAAAAAAAAAATTGGATTTAAAATAACGTTACCAAATAAATAAAATTTTTTTTTTGCTTATTAATCAATCATTATCATGTGTATACACTTGTTATGTGTCTAACACATCCCGGGAGTGCAGAATTATTAGGCAAATGAGTATTTGGACCACATCATCCTCTTTATGCATGTTGTCTTACTCCAAGTTGTATAGGCTCGAAAGCCTACTACAGATTAGGCATATTAGGTAATGTACAACTCTGTAATGAGAAGGTGTGTGGTCTAATGACATCAACACTCTATATCAGGTGTGCATAATTATTAGTCAATTTCCTTTTCTTTGTCAAAATGGGCCAAAAGAAGGATTTGACAGACTCTGAAAAGTCCAAAATAGAGAGATATCTAGCAGAGGGATGCAGCACTCTTAAAGTTGCAAAGCTTCTGAAGCGTGATCATCAAACAAAAGAAGCGTGTGGAAAAACAAAGGTGCAAAATAACTGCCCATGAACTGAGAAAAGTTAAGCGTGCGGCTGCCAAGATGCCACTTGCCACAAGATTGGCCATATTTCAGAGCTGCAACATCACTGGGGTGCCCAAAAGCACAAGGTGTGCAATACCCAGAGACATGGCCAAGGTAAGAAAGGCTGAAAGACGATGACCACTGAACAAGACACACAAGCTGCAACGTCAAGACTGTGCCAATAAATATCTCAAGAAAGATTTTTCTAAGGTTTTATGGACTGCTGAAATGAGAGTGAGTCTTGATGGGCCAGATGGAAGAGCCCGTGGCTGGATTGGTAAAGTGCAGGGAGCTCCAGTCCGACTCAGACGCCAGCAAGGTGGTGGTGGAGTACTGGTTTGGGCTGGTATCATCAAAGATGAGCTTGTGGGGCCTTTTCGGATTGAGGATGGAGTCAAGCTGAACTCCCAGTCCTACTGCCAGATTATGGAAGAGACCTTCTTCAAGCAGTGGTACAGGAAAAAGTCACCATCCTTCAAGAAAAACATGATTTTCATGCAGGACAATGCTCCATCACACGTGTCAAAGTACTCCACAGCGTGGCTGGCAAGAAAGGGTATTAAATAAAAAAAAGTAATGACATGGCCTCCTTGTTCACCTGATCTGAACCCCATTGAGAACCTGTGGTCCATCATCAAATGTGGGATTTACAAGGAGGGAAAACAGTACACCTCTCTGAACAGTGTCTGGGAGGCTGTGGTTGCTGCTGCACGCAATGTTGATGGTGAACAGATCAAAACACTGACAGAATCCATGGATGTCAGGCTTTCGAGTGTCCTTGCAAAGAAAGGTGGCTATATTGGTCACTGATTTGTTTTTGTTTTGTTTTTAAATGTCAGAAATGTGTATTTGTGAATGTTGAGATGTTATATTGGTTTCACTTTTAAAAATAAATCATTGAAATGGGTATATATTTATTTTTTGGTTAAGTTGCCTAAAAATTCTGCACAGTAATAGTAGTCACCTGCACACACAGATATCCCCCGAAAATAACTAACACTAAAAACAAACTAAAAACTACTTCCAAAAAAATTCAGCTTTGATATTAATGAGTTTTTGGGGTTCATTGAGAACATGGTTGTTGTTCAATAATAAAATGAATCCTCAAAAATACTACTTGCTTAATAATTATGCACTACCTGTATACTTCTAGCATCAATACCATATTATGGTTCTACAATCTGACAGGTGCGCTTTATATGTTGTCCATTTTTATATCTACATTTTATTGTTGAAATGTTATTAATCATTGTGCACATATTTACCTTCCTGAACGAGGCTCACAGGACCGCTCTCTTCCTCCTGCTCTTCTGCTTGAGAAGTTGGGGTGGTGGGGGGGGGAAGCTCCTCAGCTTGCTCCTCAGCAGGAGCTGGGGTTGGGGAGTGGGAGGGCCCTGGCTGCTCCTCTTCATCCATCTCCTCCTCTGCCGCATCCTCCTCTGCCGCATCCTCCTCCTCCTCCTCATCGGCCTGGCGCCTTCTGCGCTTGGCGCGGATAACTGGCATTGGAGCTCCTATAATAACACAATGTTCATATATTATAAAAATGTTTTCTAATGACGTATGCAAATTCTGTGTACTCTGCTGTATTGTATATGAATACAAATTGATTTATATAGACAGTTAACCAATGGGACAATGTTATATTAAAGGGTCTTGTGGGCACTACAGGGGACTGAGCGTGAGCTGGGATGCAACCATGTTAAAATGAGCTGTTTTTGTCTACTTTGTTTTGTTCAGACCATCTCATGTTAAAAAAAGGGCCTGATGGAGCACACGGGATTACTATAACAACCCCACTCCTAACACAGGAATTTAGTGGTAATCTATATATATAAAACTCAACGTGTGTGTGTGCATAAATGTATGTATGTATGTATGTATGTATGTATGTATGTTCCAGCATCACGTACAAACGGCTAAAGATATTTATATGAAACTTGGCACACAGGTTACTTATATGTCAGCCACAAACATAGGATAGGTGGTTTAAACCTTACCCACCCCCACTTGCCATGGTCGGGGTTTTTCTTTAAAGTCCCATGCAAAGCAATGGGAAAATTATGTTCCCACATAACTTCTGTGTTCCTGTCTGCTGCCCCATGTCTTTTTTCAACAGTACTATGAATACCTTGGCCGGTGGTGATATATGTTAGCACAACATGGCATCTTGGTTAACAACATCTGACCTTACATGAATTACATATGACCTTACATAACTGTCACCAAAGGAGCTGCGGTGGCTCCACGCGATTGCCACTGCACTGACAACTGATTCACCTCTGCAGCTAGGGGTTCGGATCCCGCTCTCGGCTACCTGTGAATTGAGTTTGGTGGTCTCAGCCCCGCCCCTGGTGGGTGTGCTATGCGAGGTTGGGTTGGGAGGACCCCCTCACACCCGCCATTGCCAACCGGGGCATGGAGAAAGGTGGCAGATTGCCTCTGGGGGAGGCCTCCCAACTCCTGCAGGCCGGCTCCTCTCTCTTTCGAGTTCACGCACAAAATACACTTTTTTTAAAAAAAACATAACTGTCAACAATAACTTACCTGGATGATATTTAGCCCGAAGACGTCTGACATGAACCATTTGGCGCCTCTTCAGGTCAGACCACTTCTTAACAATGGCCTTGTGGTCATGTTGGCCGCCAAAGTCAGCGATTAGGGCGCTGACCACAGCCCTTTTCTCTGGCTGCCTCCGCAGCTCATCGTATCCTGTTTCCAGGAACTTCTGCAAGATGAAGAACAAAGTATATTGTAATACTTCTGTTGACAGCCTTATGGATATATGACGTAAATGTATGCTATTCAACAATTGGAAGCATTCTCGCCTTATTAATCAATGACAGGGGTAACATGAAAGATTTTATATCCTGCCATTTCGGTCGCCACCTTTTTTGCATAAATATAGCAGCCATTATCATTTGCATAATTATGAATATATTATTAACAACACAGGATACACGTATAGGGGAGATATGCGTTGCTAACTCTTTTCCCTGTCAGGAGCCTAACGCCCCGGGGGGTCAGAGACGGGACCTTTTTCGGAGGACCACTGACGTATGTACCCGTCGCAGTTTTTTGTGATGTCACTCTTTAGGTGTGTGCACATTTTTCACTGCATCCGGGTGGAGTTTTTGGGTTGTGTTTTGCACGCCACAGGCTTTTCAACAGGAAAAAAACAGCTGGAGGCAGAATGGTTGCAAAACACTACGTGTTTGTTACTTAACTCTGGGTTTCAAGACCAGTCCACCTCCAGCTGTTGCAAAACTACTACTCCCATCAGCCACGGTCTGTCAGTGCATGCTAAGAATTTTACTTTTGCTGCATCTAGGGTGCCACAGTTTAGAGACCCGTGCATAAAGGCCTGAAAAATGGGGGCCTGCAGAACTTACAATACTAGAAGTGCCAGCATTCCCAGGCATGCTGGAAGTTGTAGTTCTGCAACATCTAAAGGGCAATATGTATTCGAACGTCCTTGGGCCTTGAGGACACTGAAGTCAGGACGTTCGCATACGTCCTATGTCCAAAAAATTTTTAAATTCATTATGCTAAATAACAAGGAAAAGTGCCTAAATACACATTTGCCAACCAGGGTGTCTGCAGCTGTCCAGGCATGCTGGGACTTGTAGTTTTGTAAAAGCAGGAGACACATTTTTTGTGAAATACTAATATATGATCATATATACTAACTTTTAAACTAGACTAAAATGCTGGGCTGGGCTGGGACTTGTAGTTTTGTAAAAGCAGGAGACACATTTTTGGTTAAATACTAATATCTGATCATATATACTAACTTTTAAACTAGACTTAAATGCAGTTGAAGATGATGAAATAACAGTGGTCAAAATACTTACACAAATCAGCAACTTTTCCTCAGACTTAGTGAAATTGCTTCCAACCATGTTGCTGTGTGATTGCGCTGCGATCATAAGTTGGAAACTGGCAAGGCTCCAGGAAATGGTCGCGTGTTGTTCGCGTGTTGATTGCGCTGCTTGGACCGAGATGGGTCCATATGGCTTCGGCTGTATGGACCACAGTAACTCTTTTCCCTGTCAGGAGCCTAGGAGCCTAACGCCCCGGGGGGTCAGAGACGGGACCTTTTCGGAGGACCACTGACGTATGCAACCGTCGCAGTTTTTTGTGATGTCACTCTTTAGGTGTGTGCAAATTTTTCCTTGCACCGGGTGGAGTTTTTGGGTTGTGTTTTGCACGCCACAGGCTTTTCAACAGAAAATAACCAGCTGGAGGCAGAATGGTTGCAAAACACTACGGGTTTGTTACCTAACTCTGGGTTTCAAGACCAGTCCACCTCCAGCTGTTGCAAAACTACTACTCCCATCAGCCACGGTCTGTCAGTGCATGCTAAGAATTTTACTTTTGCTGCATCTAGGGTGCCACAGTTTAGAGACCCGTGCATAAAGGCCTGAAAAATGTGGGCCTGCAGAACTTACAATACTAGAAGTGCCAGCATTCCCAGGCATGCTGGAAGTTGTAGTTCTGCAACATCTAAAGGGCAATATGTATTCGAACGTCCTTGGGCCTTGAGGACACTGAAGTCAGGACGTTCGCATACGTCCTATGTCCAATAAAATGTTAAATTCATTATGCTAAATAACAAGGAAAAGTGCCTAAATACACATTTGCCAACCAGGGTGTCTGCAGCTGTCCAGGCATGCTGGGACTTGTAGTTTTGTAAAAGCAGGAGACACATTTTTTGTGAAATACTAATATCTGATCATATATACTAACTTTTAAACTAGACTAAAATGCAGTTGAAGATGATGAAATAACAGTGGTCAAAATACTTACACAAATCAGCAACTTTTCCTCAGACTTAGTGAAATTGCTTCCAACCATGTTGCTGTGTGATTGCGCTGCGATCATAAGTTGGAAACTGGCAAGGCTCCAGGAAATGGTCGCGTGTTGTTCGCGCAATTGCGCATGCGCGATCGAAAAATCGCAATCGCAATATGTATTTTGGTTAAAATATCATACATATTCGATTTCAGAGTGCTGCTACAGCAGTTTTCGAAATATCTGCAATAAATTTCGCATTCGCATGTTGCGATATTTCGATAAAATATCAGGAATATTCTGAGCCAATCAGAGCGCTCCTCCAGCATATCTCGAAATTGCGCAATAAATATCGCATTCGCATGTTGCGATATTTCGATAAAATATCAGGAATATTCTGAGCCAATCAGAGCGCTCCTCCAGCATATCTCGAAATTGCGCAATAAATATCGCATTCGCATGTTGCGATATTTCGATAAAATATCACGAATATTCTGAGCCAATCAGAGCGCTCCTCCAGCATATCTCGAAATTGCGCAATAAATATCGCATTCGCATGTTGCGATATTTCGATAAAATATCACGAATATTCTGAGCCAATCAGAGCGCTCCTCCAGCATATCTCGAAATTGCGCAATAAATATCGCATTCGCATGTTGCGATATTTCGATAAAATATCACGAATATTCTAAGCCAATCAGAGCGCTCCTACCGCAGTTATTAAAAAAATCGCAATTATTTTCGCATTCGCAATAGCGAAAAATCGCATTCAATTAATTTCGATAAAATATCACGAATATTCGAATTTAGCGAATATATCTCGAATATTCGAATATATATTCGAGATATATCGCGAAATCGAATATGGCATATTCTGCTCAACACTAATAAATACATATTTCTATGCATGCAGCCATATTTGTCACTGAATAGTACTGTACAATGTATACGCATTACTGTTGTTCTGAGTCCCTGCTATGTGAGTTTATCTTAGCAGTTGGTAATGGAAACCCGTAAGTACAAAACATTGAAGACTGTCATCTCTGTCCTTTATATGAAGATGCTGGTTGCCTGGCTATCCACTGGCTTCAGTACTTTGAGTAACTAGTTTAGGGCAAGTATGGAACAAACATGCAAATAGTTAAAGTTGTAATCTAGGCAAACAGCTTGATGACATTACTGTACATACTGTATGAGGGAACTGTTTTGACTATCAAAGGAGTTGTATTTCTGTCCATGCAGTCCTCAGTGTTACCACATAGCACAGATCTGTCTGGTAAAGAAGAGACCTGATTTTTTGCTGCTGCAATTCAGTAAGGCCTCGTACACACGACCGAACATGTCTGCTGAAACTGGTCTGCGGACCAGTTTCAGCAGACATGTTCGGTCGTGTGTACGGCCGACCGGACCGGATTCCCGGCCTAGCGGACAGGTTTCCAGCGGACAAATGTTTCATAGCATGCTATGAAACATGTCCGCTGGAAGCCTGTCCGTCGGACATGTTCGGTCGTCTGTACGACTTACCGGACATGTCCGCTCGGCCGAAAGCCCTCGCATGCGTTGAAGTGATTTGACACATGCGTGGAAGCATTGAACTTCCAGGGTCGCCCACGTCGCCGCGTCATCGTCGCGGCGACGGCGTGGCCACGTCACCGTGTTCGCTGTCCGCGGGAAATTTGGTCTGATGGTGTGTACAGCCATCAGACCAAAATCCGCCAGCGGACATGTCCGATGAAAACGGTCCGAGGACCGTTTTCATCGGACATGTCCCGTCGTGTGTACGAGGCCTTACACTTACAGGTCTCACCCCTCCCACCACCTGTACACAGTGAAAGGAGAAGCAAAAAACTGATGAGATCAACTCTCTGTCAGTCTGCTCTCTTCTCCTATAAGCATATTCCTTGCACTGCAGCACACTTTATAGGTTCATTGTGCTGCTTCCTTCTCCCCCACTCTAAACTCTGACGTAAAAGGACTGCACCAGGCTTATATCAATCCAAATTCAGGTGCTTTCATAGCTTGCATTTATAAAAAAAAAAAAAAAAATAATGCATTTAATAAAGTGCTTATGAACGCAGATATGCATGCATTTGTGTTTTATATCTTCCTGCAGTTCAGTTTTAAGAAAGAATCACTAATACAGAATCCGATCATCTTATTCTGTGGCATCCTATGTATTTGTCTCAGCAAAGGTTTCATTTGCTAATTCCAATCTCTGATATACTGAAGGCCACTAGAGGGAGCATTTAAAAAATCTGCATGTAAAAAAGTACTGTATTTATCGGCATATAAATACAGTTTATAACCTCTATAATTGTATTAATATGTATACCACTTATAAGGTACAACATAATATTAATGCATATTAAACAGCCCCCCTGCACATTCCAAAGCCCCCCTGCACATTTCACAGCCCCCCTGCACATTGCACTGACCCCTTTACATTATAAAGACTCCCTTTACATTACATAGCCCCCCTGCACATTACACAGACCCCCTTTACATTCCACAGCCCCCCTGCACATTACACAGACCCCTTTACATTACACATACCCCCTTTACAATCCACAGCCCCCTTGCACATTACACAGAGCCCCTTTACATTACACGCCTCTCTGACACCTCTAAATACCTTATTAACTTTGGGCCAGATTCACAGAAAAAGTACGCCGGAGTATCAGCAGATACTCCGGCGTACTTTCAAATTTGCCGCGTCATATCTTTATTTTGAATTCTCAAACAAAGATACAACGGCATTTGGCTAAGATCCGACAGGCGTACGGCTTCGTACACCTTCGGATCTTAGGATGCAATACTTCGGCGCCCACTGGGTGGAGTTTGCGTCGTTTTCCGCGTTGGGTATGCTAATTAGCTGTTTACGGCGATCCACGAAGGTACGCGCGGTCGTCGCATTCTCTTACGTCGTCGCTAGTCGGCTTTTCCCGTCGTAAAGTTGCGACTGCTATTTCAATGGCTTATATTTAGACTAGCCATGTTAAAGTATGGCCGTCGTTCCCGCGTCAATTATTTTTTTTGCGTAAGTCGTCCGGGAATAGGAAAGGACGTAACGCACGTCGCCGTTCAAAAAATTACGTCGGTGCAACGTCATTTCACGCAAAGCACGGCGGGAAATTATAAAACGGAGCATGCACAGTACGTTCGGCGCGGGAACGCGCCTAATTTAAATGATACACGCCCCATTTGAATTAGGCGGGCTTGCACCGGACGGCTTTATGCTACGCCGCCACAAGTTTACAGGAAAGTGCTTTGTGAATCAAGCACTTGCACTGAAAACTTGCGGCGGTGTAACGTAAATGACATATGTTACGCCGCCGCAATTATATGTGAATCTGGCCCTTTGTTCTTTCATGGCCAGTCACGTGACCCCTATCCTCTGATGTTTCATGACCGGTCTCTTTCTCCAATCTAACTCTACACTAAGAGGAGGAGAAGCGGGAGGAGGGGAGTGGCCAGAAAGAACAGAGCTAATAAGGTATTGACAGGCACCATTTTTCACTGACACAGTGTAGGAATGATCTATAAAAAGGGTCTGGCAGTGATTTTTTTCTTAACTTCGGAGTAATCTGGCAGGCTGTTCCAGGGTCAGAAGAGGTGGAGCCGCCCGATCCCCACCCTCAAAAAATAGTTTGCACTCTATTTCCAGGGGGGAAAAGTGCGTGTTATATGCCAATAAATACAGCTATTCAAAATACACTGTAAACAAGCAAAGCATGAACTCATGTAAAAAGTTCTACTGTTGACCTTTCAGGAGAAATTCTAAATAGAGGAAGAGGTGGAGAGGTGGGACATCATGCCCTTCATCTCCACCATTGGTATGTTTGTCCCTGCCAACATCTGAAATATGAGTTTTGGGTGGACTGACCTTTTAACAGTAAAATGAAGAGTAATCCTCTCTATTCCCTCTTTACAGATGCTCCTCTAGAACTGACATTATTCTTAGTACATTTAAAATATTTTGGAATATTATGATATTGAAATAAATTGAGTATTTTAAAAACCAATAGTGCCCACTTACCAGCAAAACTGATTCCTGATTCCTAATGTTCATATGTAAGGCACACAAGTAAAGAAATAGCTGCAAGGCTTGAGGTATTAATGTAAATTGAGCAGCCTGCTTGTAGCTGTGTTAAAAACACTTTTCTTGTATTGATGCTAAATTTGATGCATTTGTCCATAACATTTATTGAAGTTTTGTAGCTTTCAGTAAAAAAAAAATGGCTGTACCCTTCTAAGCTTTTCTGCAGCCATTTAATTTTAATATAACACCACTATTTGTTTTATAGCTTGAAAACTGCAGTTTTTTTGGCATACTCATTCAACATCTATCCAACTTTTACAAACTTTAAAATGTCGCCAACTGTGATGCTGTAGTTTAACTGAGCAAGAACACTGCCACATACAATTTATTTTACTATGCTCACTTATGGTTTCATACATCAGACTCTTAGGAAGACTCATCCCTTCTTTAAAGGGTGATTCTTTTCATCTCTTAAAGGCAAAATTATAAAAAAAAATTGAAAGTGCCCAATCCTCTAAACTCATGCGTAGAAGCTAACGCATGCGTAAGTCGCACCCACATATGTAAACAGTGTTAAAACCACACACATGAGGTATCGCCGTGATCGTAATGCAGCATACACACAGTCGTTTTTTGTGATGAAATAAAACAACGTTTTTCATCATGAAACAAAACGTTGTTTTTCTAACTTCATCATAAAAAAAACGACGTTGCCCACACACCATCGTTTTCTGAAAATGCTCTTGAAAAGCGCGGTTACATACAACATGTACGACAGCACTCTGTTCCATTCAAGCTCGCGTCTCATAACTTGCTTATGAGCATGCGCGGGTTTAAAATGTCGTTTTAAACGTCGTTTTAGCCCACACACGATCAGTTTTTATGACACAAAAAACTATATTTTGAAAAACGACATAAAAAATTTAAGCATGTTCGAATTTTTTTTTGGAAGACAAAAAACGATGTGAAGCCCACACACGATCATTTTAAATTATGTTTTTAAAAACGTTGTTTTATTTCATCGCAAAAAACGACCGTGTGTACGTGGCATTAGAGTGAGAGCAAAAACTCTAGCACTACCTCCTCTGTACCTCAAACAAGTAACCTGTAACAATTCTTACATGGTCGCCTATAGAGATTTTTAAGTACCATAGTTTGTCTCCAGTCCACGAGCATGTACAATTTAAAGCATGACATGTTAGGTATCTATTTACTCGGCGTAACATCATCTTTCACATTATACTAAAAAACTGGGCTAACTTTCCGGTTTTCTCCTTTTTTTTTATTCAAAAAGTGTATTTCTTTCAAATAAATTGTGTTTGTAAGACCGCTGCACAAATACAGTGTGACGTAAAATATTGCAATGATCCCCGTTTTATTCTCTGCTAAAATATATATACAGTGGGGATCGAAAGTTTGGGCACTCCAGGTAAAAATTTGTATTAATGTGCATAACGAAGCCAAGGAAAGATGAAAAAATCTCCAAAAGGCATCAAATTACAGATTAGACATTCTTATAATATGTCAAAAAAATTTGATTGTATTTCCATCATTTACAGTTTCAAAATTACAGAAAACAAAAAAATGGCGTCTGCAAGAGTTTGGGCACCCTGCAGAGTTAATATCTTGTACTGCCCCCTTTGGCAAGTATCACAGCTTGTAAACGCTTTTTGTAGCCAGCCAAGAGTCTTTCAATTCTTGTTTGAGGTATCTTTGCCCATTCTTCCTTACAAAAGTCTTCCAGTTCTTTGAGATTTCTGAGCTGTCTGTCACGCACTGCTCTTTTAAGGTCTATCCATAGATAGAATGAGTTTGCTGTTCATTGTTTCGATGATGCTATATATCCATCTTGTTTTCTTATCATCCTCTTCTCCTTTTTCCTTCCATATTTACCAGCATTAGGGTATTTTCCAATGAGCTCTCTCTTCGTATTAGGTGGTCAAAGTATTTCAGTTTCAGGATCTGCCATTCCAGTGAATATTCAGGGTTGATTTACTTCAGAATTGACTGGATTGATCTTCTTGCCATCCAAGGGACATTCAAGAGTCTTCTCCAACACCATAGTTCAAAAGTATCACTTCTCCTGTGTTCAGCCTTCCTTATGGTCCAACTTTCACAGCCATAGGTTACTACTGGGAATACCACAGCTTTGACTATACAGCACTTTGTCGGTAGGGTGAAGTCTCTGCTTTTTATAATGTTGTCTAGGTTTGCCTCGTGGTGTAGCTTGCGCCAAATTCATGTACCTTCCTAGGAATTATACTTGTGTTTGGTGCATGCTACACCATTTTTAGAATATATGTGAGAAACTTTCTTTTGTTATACGCCAAACGAGAGTTGGTCTCAAGATATGTTTGCAAGATGCAATTTTTTTTTTGAATTTGCCACATTTATTGAACTACATTGTATAAGTGGCACATTTTAGAACTAAATGAATTTGGTTGACAGACACAAGCCAGCAAATCAGTGGACTCAAACATTGAAAATCTTTATTGGCTTCCCAAGCAAAATAATTCTGCGCTGTCTATAAATGGTGAGCAGCTACAAAACCAATAGACAAGTGGAAAAGGAACATATAAAACATATAAATGTAGCGCTAAAGTGCAACCAATGATGAGTACACTAAATAAACTATGTATATATATATATGTGAATACATGTGTCAAAATAGATGTGCAAATACAGTCTCTGTAAAAAGGGTGATAGTCCAATAAATGATGAGTGATAGTGCTCCCTTATTCCAAACGTGAAAACCAAGGAAAGAAGAAGCCGTCACCTGAAGAGAGGCTTACCAGAGAGATTGAACCCTGAGGAATGTACGTTCGAAAGGGTCAATCAGGCATGATGTAGATCTGATAGGACCAATCAATGCTGTAGCTCTCAAACGACCTCCAAAACTCCAAGTAGTATTAGCAAAAAATGGATGATGGATGTATATATGGAGTGACCCAACAGAGGTCACAAAGCAAGGCCAAACGAAGAGTAACCAGAAGAGAAAAAAGAAGAAAGGCACATAGCGTAATACTGTATTACGAAATGTATTTAATTTAAATATAAAAAGCGTCAGCAGTGGGGTATCTGATGCGTTTCGCAGCCCTGTGCATCGTCTGGGGTGTCCCAGCCAGAAAAGTGGCAGCTTCATTGAAGTTCCCCCAATGTTTTTGGATTGTAAGAAAAAACAGGAGCATCTAGAGTAAACCCGCACAAATAGACTTTTGAAATGACCTGTTAAAGATTATATGAGAATTTAATGAATGGGTTTTATGGAATATCAATGTGATATATCCAATTTTTAAATCAGGTTTTATTTAGTAAGTATCAAAAACATGCCAGACATACATACGATCTTACAATAAACAATAATTACAAAGTAATTGAACAGCTAACAGGCATTTGCAAGAATAAAATTGCTTGCTTGCTTTGGGGCCACACGGCAGGGCCGGGAAGAGCCCAGATCTGCAGTGTGGAAACCTTTGAATACTAGTATCACATCATTTTGGATGAAATTAGGTGATGTCTCTTCTTTGATACTCGCTGATCTTTTCAGGACCTGTAGTGCATGCACCCCTGTATTTTTCCTTCATACATTCTGTGGATCTCTGCTATCTGCAGCTCTGATGATGCTTTTGAATATTATACCACAAGTCATCCCCAGCTCTGAAGCAAAGCCCAGGCCCCTCTACCAAAATGTAAACCCCCACACAGATACACAATGCAGAAGACACTGTAAGTAACTAATTGAGAAAACAGCCTGCTGGAGACCATTTGCAATATTGGTGACTAGTCCTTGTCATCTGCTTGTCTTTTTGGGTACACTTTCCACATAGAAGGCCCTTTTAAGTACAGGAATGCCTAGAGCTAAGTGCTGTAATCTATAGTAACCCAAAATAAATGCAATGCACTTTTAGGGAGTATGAAACAAAACGTAGAATGAAACAAAAGGTAACCCCAAAAATATTATAAGATTGCCAAATTTTAACAGATGACAAAAAACTAAAAAATATATTGTGCTTTTGTAATTTTTCACCTTTTTTTCACCAATTTTTCAAGTACCAATTCTTGCACGTGATTTGAAAATCCTTCCAGTTGGGTTCATTGTTCTAACAAGCGACTACTCGGCAAATGTTTTTTTCCTTGAGAATTGTTTATAAAACAAATATGACCTTGTTTAAACTTCTTTATCTTTATCTAGTAGCTGGAAAAAACAGTTGGCATTTTGAACAAGAAGCTTTGTTGTGTATTACTGAAGCTTCGACTTTATTAAAGATTACTACTACATGGTCTTCAAAAAAATATACACATTATTTTAAGTCCTTGGTGAGATCGTCTCATCTAAAATATTGTATAAGAATCAAGCATAAATCACAGATATTTAAAACTCTGAAGGGGAGAAAAAAGACACAAAGCAAGATAAAATTCACAAGTAGTGACAAGTTTCCTACCAAAAGGGGATTACCACTTGACGGCTGTTCTTGACAGAGACATCCTTGGAGGACTTAAAAAGTGCTGAACATAACTCTGCTCTTGCTTACTCCCTGAACAATTTACTAACTTGTCAACTCCTCCTCCCAGGTGCCTGCAAAATCAATGGCAGGAAAGGCAGTGTGGCTGAGTCCTTCATTCAGAACAAAAGTAATGCTTGACATATGTAAACTATATGCAGCATTTCAGTACACATGTTTAATGGAAAGAGAATACTAAAGACAACTGGATGTGGCTGCCGCACAGGAAGTCTGTCTATCGTCTTTTTTCTGTGTGGCTTTCCATATCTTTGTTGTCCTTTCATTTCTATTTCATTTCTATTAATGTCTTTTTCTTTTTCTTGACATTATTATCTCTCAGAGCAGTAATATCTCTAATGCTTAGACTAAGCAAAGCAGTCAAATTTGATTCCATTAGTAACATAGCAATGCGAAGTGAGCTAATGTTGCTAGTAGGGTTCACTTCACCAAGACTTGGGAGGTGCACAGACATCATTCTACGCCCATATTGTTCTTCTCAACACTTTTTTTTTCTTCTTCTACCTTCATCACATTCCTATATTCACCCTCTCTACCACCTCTATTGTCTTTTTGCCCTCTAAATCTCTTTCAGGTTTCTATTATTACAAATGTTTATCTTTCTTGCCATCAGTGTCAATGGCTGTTTAGAGGCATAGTCATAACAGCCTTATATAAAACATATTAAATGGAATACACCTTCCCTAGTTCACCTCCAATAAAATACATTTAAACTGTTAGCTGGAAAGGCAAGGCCACAGCTTTATTGATTAAGACAAGAAGGTATTTCAAAATTAACATCAAACAAACTTACAGTTGACTACAAAACCAAAGCCAAAGGTCTGCTGTGGGCATTAGTCAGGAATCATCTGACCGCTGGAAAAGGTTAACCCCTCAAATAAAGCTGCAATATTAACAAAAAATAGAGTTTGAGAGTAGAAAATTATCAGAAGTCTGTAGCTCATTTGGCAGGTGGATCAAGCATCATATTAATGTGACCTTTCCCATAACTGACTAATTAGTCCCCCATCTTTTGACCCCCCCCCCCCATCCTTGGAGGAATACAACTATTAGCTTTCAATCACTTCCTCAAAGAATAACTTCACTTTCATGGGAAAAATAACACAAAATAATATAGCATATACAATTGCTACACAATCACATTTCCTTTTCAATCTGCAGAGCTGTCTTGTTCTGTAAAAATGCAATGCAATATGGCAACACCAATGGTGAAGTTACAGTACCTGTGCCCGAGATTGTGTATCCAGCGCGATCCTATCACGCTGGTGCTTGGCGCTGCAGGCTGGACATCTCGTGCTCGCTGCAATAGGAAAACATGGGGCTCGCAGGTGTCAATCTCGCCGCTAGCAGCACCTACTGTACAGTTATTCCCTGCTTATGTGATTGGCTGACTGATTTTCCCAAAAGTCTGCACAAAGATATATATATATATATATATATATATATATATATATATATCAATTTTAGGCACCCTCTGCAAGAAAAGGTATTTTTTTTATCATTCTGGGGTGTGAAGATAATTTTTTAAAGAATATTCCGATACCTAACTGGAGTGGGGCAGCGGGGGACCAAGTCGAGTCACAGCTCCCTGTGTCCATTTAAACACAAAGCCCCGATTTGGCCCTGCCCCCTCTCTCTCCTGATTGGCTAACTGACTTTTATTGACCGCAGTGGAAGCCAATGGAGCCACTTCTGTGTCTCAGCCAATCAGGTGGAGAGTCCTAGATGGCTGAAAAACTTGTGGACATTGCTGGAGAGAGATGGGGCTCAGGTAAGTGCTGAGGGGCTGCTGCACACAGAAGGCTTTTTATCTTAATGTATAGAATGCATTAAGATAAAAAAACACCTTCTGACCTTTACGACTCCTTTAAGCCTTTAGAAGTATCTCACTAAAAATTGTATTTATTTTATTGTATTTATTTAAAAGTGGTACAGCAGCATTTTGTAAGAGATCCAATACTCACAGATAAAATAACACATTTTAACTTCGGGTCGTGGTCAAACTAATCTGGATCGAAATGTGTTATTTTATCTGTGAGCACTGGATCTGTCACATTGCTTTTATGTGGATACAATAAAATTAAGTTTAAAATTATCTAGCAGTAGTTAGCCCTATTTAACTGGATTTTTTTTCTGTATTTTTAAGGGCTCCTTCACACTGGCAAGCCACATTGATCACACAGCTGTGTTCTGGGAGAACACCGTGCTGATGCTCCAATCCCAGCTCATCAAACTGTTTACATTTTTCACAGAACTGTACTGAAATATCACAAGTTATATTTCTATACAGTTCTATTCACTGCAGCTTTGTTGCCATGCAGCGGTTCGCAATGCAACCGACTGTTCTGAAAAAAGTACCATATGCAATACTCTTTTTTTGTAGCACATGGAATGAAAGTGCTGTGCTATGAACTGACAACATAGGAATTGGGGCTGCATTGGAAAAAAACTGCCAGAGTAGCCCCAACTCATCTTGTGTGAACAAGTTCTAAAGAAACTTTGAAGTTTATCCATGCCACTTCTTCAGTTCTGAATGCCACTAACATAACCATCATGTATGGCCCCACACGTAAGGTTTGGTCATAGTTCAGTTTCAAATTATTGTTTGGTATGGTCACCTGAGGCTCAATCGAGGCTTGGTTAACCTGTAGTGTAGATCAAGTGATTATTCAGCGTGCGGCCTGTGCCCCTGGACAACGTCATTGTATGATGAAATGTGTAGGGCAGAGCGACGCGCTGACGTCACCGTAACCCTCGAGTCCCAGAAGGACGAGTTGTTTGTATGTGTGTCGACCGATGCATATGATTTTAAGGCATTAATACAGTTTATGCTCCATTGATGTAAGTGCAATTTTTTAGCATATGTAGAATACATTTTTATGATTTTACACTATGTGGAGCCTTTTTCATTTTGGGGTACTCCTATGACAACTGTGTCAGGAAGATTGATATGTCAATGTGGGAAGACCCTCAGAAGTCATACAAGGCCCTGGCTGGGTATAGAGCCACACATGCTAGTGACCTCTTGTGGTGAGAGGTCCATGTGAGCTGGTAAGCGAGTCTTTCAGCCTCTGGTGGTGGTAGTGTTGATGCACGGATTCACTTCTTAAGGTGGTGGATGGCGGTGATACTCACCAGGATTAATTATTACATAACTTGTGGACATTTATTTTTCAATAATTAGCACAAATCTGAAAAGTTATATAATATTGGGAGTGTGTTTATATCTCGCAGGAGAGCTGCTGCTTGCACTGTTTGTTTATTATGCTATGTATTAGCGCGGTTGTAATTCCTATTCACATTTAACAAATCACCTTGAATTTGTCAAAAATCAAGATAGAAGATCTAATAATTTCTGGAAATACCTTATTCAAATGATATAATCATGTTTAGTGGTGCCAGGAAGTCTGTAGCAAGTGCTAATCCTTCGATTTATGCGTAAATTGTTGCCACAAATGTTCCATAAAAGTTTAGGCCCTCTATCTTGTTCTTTTAAACTCAGCATATGCCTTGATGCCTTCTATGTTGATTGAAATAATGTGACTGAGTCACTTGCATGGCTTTAAATGTTGGGGTATGTTCCTGCCTGACACTCACTGGAACTAAAGACATATCTTAAATAAGCTACAAAATGTATTTAAAATTCCAGTTTAATGTAAATACTGGCTATAACGTTTATGAGACATTAGTTTAAATAAAGTGTTACTAAACCAAGGACCCTGCATTTACTATATCTGGTCTCCCACAGAACATGAAAATGCAATTATTGTGGTATAATATAATATAAACTGCTAAATACCCTTTCTCATCAGCAGTATATTGCAGTCTTGTGATTTCTATCAGTGTCTGGAGGAGTTTTCTCCGGACAATGCTAATTGGCCCTGTAGCAATACACACTGAGCATGTGCAGAGTGACTCCAAAGACTCTGTACTTTCAGGAGATGGATTGGGGACAGTGGAAGAAGGGGAGGATCTGAGAAGACAGGATCAAACAGCCTTCTTACACAATGCAGAGGATTAACCCCTTAGATTCTACATTGAGTATAACAAACATGCTTTACTGCATATAAAGACTGATTTTGCTGTTGTGGGTTTGGTAACACTTTAATTGTACCAGCAAAAAGAAGGAATGCCACACACAGAGATGCCAAATAATATATTTTTTTTATTAAAGTAGCCAGCATGAACAGGTTCCATTCTGATATGATTCACGCTGAGCATAACACTTTCTCAAATAAAAAACATTATTTAAGAAAACGCTCTGCCTAGTTTAAATACTGTATTTCAGACTTGAACTTGTTCCTCCTGGCTAGTTTAAATAAAAGAAGAATGTTATTTTGCATCTCAGTGTGTGGTATTCCTGTTGCTAGTGCAATTAATTGCTTCATTGGAGATGATCTCACCTAGAGCACCAAGTGAAATATTTAAAATTAGTTTAAAATTGTTTCATTCTGGGATATGCTGATACCCTATCAGCACCCTGCACCCAAGCTACCTCTATCAGATGGCCCCCCCATATTAATGGTAATACACCCCCCGCTATTAACTTTTGTACCACCTCTCTCTCCCTTTAGATTGTAAGCTCCACGAGCAGGGTCCTCTTGTCCCTTCTGTATTAAGCTGTATTGTAATTGTATTGTTCCCCGCTACATTATAAAGCGCTGTGCAAACTGTTGGCACTATATAAATGATATACAATAATAGTCTGATCACTCTCCTTTACTTACCTCTATAATTGCAGGGTTTCCTGTTTACTATCACACACTTTAACCACTTAACCCCCACACCATATTGCTGGTCAAAGACCAGAGCACTTTTTGCGATTCGGCACTGCGTCGCTTTAACTGACAATTGCACAGTCGTGCGACATGGCTCCCAAACAAAATTAGCGTCCTTTTTTCCCAACAAATAGAGCTTTCTTTTGGTGGTATTTGATCACCTCTGCGGTTTTTAGTTTTTGCGCTATAAACAAAAATAGAGCGACAATTTTGAAAAAAAATTATATTTTTTACTTTTTGCTTTAATAAATATCCCCCAAAAATATATAAAAAAACATTTTTTTCCTCAGTTTAGGCCGATACGTATTCTTCTACATATTTTTCATAAAAAAATTGCAATAAGTGTTTATTGATTGGTTTGCGCAAAAGTTATAGCGTTTACAAAATAGGGGGTATTTTTATGGCATTTTTATTAATATTTTTTTTTACTAGTAATGGTGGCGATCAGCGATTTTTTTTTTGGTACTGCGACATTATGGCGGACACTTCGGACACTTTTGACACATTTTTGGGACCACTGGCATTTTTATAGCGATCAGTGCTATAAAAATGCATTGGATTACTATAAAAATGCGACTGGTAGTGAAGGGGTTAACACCAGGGGCGGGGAAGGGGTTAAGTATGTTCCCGGGGTGTGTTCTAACTGTAGGGGGGGTGGCCTCACTAGGGGAAATGACTGATCTTCTGTTCATACATTGTATGAACAGAAGATCAGCATTTCTCCCCGTGACAGGACCGGGAGCTAGTGGCCTGCGCGAGAGCCGACGTTATATTACGTGCTCTCGCGCAGGGGAGCCAACGGCGGCTGGTCGCGAAGTGGTTAACCTGTTACAACATTTCTACAACGGCATATTTTCATGCATACAGTATTCTCTTTTTCACTATCTTTATCCTCTTTTTCTTCTTTTGTGCATATACATTTACCGTTCTTGCCCTACCACTTTCCATTTGCCATTCTAACAAAATTTGTGTGCCTATCAAGTGAACTTTGTTTTCCTAGTTTTGTCCTGGCAGTTTATTTAAGACGTTGAGGCTATAAACAATAAATAACACCTAATTGATCTGCTCATGTTAGCTTAAAGCTGTTTAGACTTGAGGGACCAGCATATTATTGACCTAATTTGTCAAAAGGGAAGATTTACTAAGGAGTCAATGGAAATAATGAAAGTAACAACAAGTCATCTGTTCGTGCTGACTCAGAATAGTGGTGGTGTGATATGCAGCATATTTATTACCTCGATGGCCAGAATGGAATTGTTTTTAAGATTATCAAACTATTAGGAACACCCACAAGAACTTCAATGTAAAATATGCCTTAAAGGCACATTATTGCATAAATGTATTCAGTAGAGTTGTAATACAACTAAAATAATACATAGAAGAGAAGCAAGAGTCTTATACAAAGGGTAAAGGAGGTGTGAGTGCTCCCGGGTACTTGCTCATCTCCGTAATTAAGGATTTGTTTGATCACATTACAATTTCATTCTTTACAAAATAAGGCATCACTTAACATTAAAACACATTTATTGTTGGTTTATTACCTTCTGTTTGAAGTGCAATAGAGCCATAAAGTTTATGAAAAATAAACAAACTAAAGAGCATTATAAAAAATATATATATATCAGGCTAAGGCATGAATGACAGCAGAAATGCATTTTCTATCAGATATATGGAAAGCAGAAAAGACAGCTCTGTGCTAAATAACCCACCCCATATTGTAAATTTAAAAGAATGTTAGATGCCACATTGCTTTAATTTCTGACTTACATAGTCAATGGAAGCCTTATGCCGCGTACACACGATTATTTTTCAGCATGTCCAAAAAACAAGGGGCCATATTCTCATAGAAGTTACGATGGAGTATCTCAGGATACTCCATCGTATCTCCCTTTTTTGGCCTGTGTATCTCTGCGACTGATTCTTAGAATCATTTTCGCATAGATACACTTAAGATCCGCCATCTGTAAGTCACTTACACTGGCGGATCTTAAATGTAATGACGCCGGCTGCCGCTAGATGGCATTTACGTGAAGGACTCATTTGCGTATGCAAATGATCCTTCTACACCGATTCCCGAACGAGTTTGCGTCGCGTAACAGTCGCTAACGTCGTTTGCGTAAGCGGGAAATTACTCCTGCTATATGAGGAGTACGTTTCGGCAAGTCCCACGTAGGCCATGTTACGGATGGCGTCGGGTCCGCGTCGTGTTTTTTTGTCGGGTACGTCGTTTCCGTAAGTCGTTCTTGAATACGACTTTACGTCAATGACGCACACGTCGGCGTCATTGACGTTTTCCGCCGAGAACTGGAGCATGCGCACTGGGCTTTTTGAAGCCCGGCGCATGCGCAGTTCATTAGAATTGGGGGCGCGCTTAATTTGAATACAAGCCGCCCCCTTGGAGATCCGCCAGGCTACGCCGGGGCATTTACACTCCGCCGTCCCAACATACGGAGCAAGTGTTTGGGGAATACAACACTTGCTCCTGTAAGTTGGGACAGCGGAGTGTAAGTGCCTTAAGCGCAGCCCGCGGATTTTTAGAGAGAATATGGGCCAAGGTTTTTCCAACTTCATCATTAAAAACGACATTGCCCACAAACCATCGTTTTTAAAAAATAATGAAAAACTGGGAAGTTCTCTAAATGGGAAGTTCTATTCGCCTTTGGGCTGCTTTAGCTGATTCCGTGTTAGTAAAAGACGATTCGCGCTTTTCTGTCTGTTACAGCGTGATGAATGTGCTTACTCCATTATGAATGGTAGTTTTACCTGAATGAGCGCTCCCGTCTCATAACTTGCTTCTGAGCATGCGCGGGTTTAAAACATCGTTTTTGCCCACACACGATAA
The DNA here is from genome assembly GCF_905171775.1 of Rana temporaria. Classification (NCBI taxonomy): domain Eukaryota; kingdom Metazoa; phylum Chordata; class Amphibia; order Anura; family Ranidae; genus Rana; species Rana temporaria. The sequence goes on from NC_053490.1 coordinate 479,303,191, forward strand.
TTTTTTACAACCCGAAAAACAAAAATTTTTTCAGAAGCCGAAAAACGATGTGAAGCCCACACACGATCATTTTAAATGACGTTTTTAAAAACGTCGTTTTTTTCATGCCGAAAAATGATCGTGTGTGTACGCGGCATAACAAACCAAATTTTAAGAAACTGCACAATCAATTTGTAAGTAGCTTCAATAGATGAGAAATTCTTTTAGGACCTTGTCAATTTCCTATGTAACCTCATCGTTTACATTAAAAAAAAAAGTGTAGGATTAACTGCTTCTGGACTGCCCACCACATTTATAATTTGGCAGGGCGGCCCAGCTGAGCAAAATTACTTACCTGTACATGATTTTGTGCATGCGGTGTAGGGAGGCGTGCGCGCGTTGCCGGAACACCACTCCCGCTGTAATTGGACACAGCAGGAGCAAATCAGCGGGTCCGACGGCCATGATAGCCGCCGCGACCAACCGATTGTTCAGTGGAGAGACGGGGGTCTTTCTGGCACGATCCTATATCCGGCTATCGGCCAGCTTTGTGGAGTGGAATGTCCGGAATGCAGGAAGAGGCCACCATGTTGTAAGAACCAGCATGGACCACAAGGGGGCAGTGATGTTTTTCGGAGCATGCACATTAGTTCCTTCCATCTAGAGTTTGCTTCTCTCATATGAAGTGCATCCCAGATTTCCTGTCCATTGATTTCCTGCCCATCATTGACTTTTGTTGATTTCATCGTTCAACAGCGAGTTAACTTGCCCAAAGTGCCCTATATAGTATTTTTTTATTTTTTTGACCATCAGCTAAAGCCAACATCCTAGTGAGAGAGGTGTTCCACCCCCTTTTAAGGTAACCACAAGTAGTTGCATTTGTACTTGACTTTATTTTACCATGTATTTTGCTAAGAACTTCATGTATTCCCATTTCTCTAAGGATTTATTATACTGTACTGCTGCCCATTGGTCGAGTGTGGGAAGAACCCCTAGCAGTCACGTTTTTATTGTGTTATTCTTTGATCTATATAATGATTGCATGCTATTTTACTATTCTACCTGCTTTTTAAAATTACCCTGCATTTTTTCAGTAAACAGCAAATTGCACATCACCGTTTGTCTGATCATTTGGCTGATACCATTACCTAACATATATATTGCGTACTGAGTACTCAGTGTGCTATGTAAACCCAGCAAAACATTTGTGAAAACTAATAAAGAAAAGAATTTGGAATAGGAATTGCTGTGCAATTTATCTGAATAATAATCTATGTGGGTTGTGTACGTTGCATTCTTAGTACTAAGGATCCTATCTGTAACTGTATTTTTTCAGCCACCGTCATTATTTGCAGCTGGTAGCTTTTAAGCATTATCAGAGCTAAATAAACACACATAGGTGGTTTTATTGAAAATGGAGGCTTGCAGTACCACTTTCATTACATCAAGGACATTTGAACATTACAAAATACTGTTTGCTGAAAAGTAACTCAACTACTAAATAAAGGAGAGTCAGGTTGCAACAAAGGGAAAAAAATAAAAAATAGATTCCGGTGCCGAGGATTTAAATGAAGAATATACCATAGAAAAACCACACTGAATTGGGGACCGGCACAATCACGGCTGCAAGCAGTTTTAAACATTTGCAATGAGTCGTTTCTATCCTTCTCTGCATTGTAACTTGCCCAGCCGTTATCAGCTGGAGGTGTAAAGATATTTCTTGGCTATGTGTAGTAAATAAGCCCCATTAGATTCAAATGGCTCAACCTAATTAGATGTAGATGGTCACATTTTAGACCAGAAAATGATAGATGAACTGTCACCACGCATGGGTTTTTCATAGCTGAGTCTGGCAGGCAGGTTGTCGGTGATCTATTGAACAGTGCCCGCTGTTGAAAAGTGCAAGCGCATGCGCAGTATGGAAAGCCCCTCCAGCTGATTTCCTGATCAGCTGGCGTGACGTCACTAGGTGCATGCGAACATTGTAGGAGGCATTTTTCAACGGGGGAGATACCATTTCAATTAAAAGCTATGCAAACAGCAGAGGGAGATTTTAGTTGTTAGATTGTTCCTCGCTGTTGCAGGGTGGTTTGTGGCTGTGTTGCAGGGCGGGTTGTGGCTGTGTTGAAGGGTGGGTTTTGTCTGTGTTGCAACCCGCCCTTACACACAAGCAAAATCCACCATTCAACACACCAAACCCACACTGAAACACAGACAAAACACGATATTAAGCACACTGTAAACACACCTCGCAATAGCGAGGACAACTATGGTCTCCCTCCACAGTTTCCATAGCTTTTCAAATGGTATCTCCCGCCGGCTACCCACAATCACTCCTCAGAGAGCCAGAATGGGGATCTGTCAATGTAAACAGATAGATCCCCATTCTGACAGGGGAGTAGAGAGAGATCTGCTGTTCCTAATGATCAGGAACAGCAATCTTTCTCCTCCTCCAGTCACTACACTCCCCCCACAGTTACCAACACCTTACCTTAGGGAACACGTAACCCCTTGATCGCCCCCTTGTGTTAACCCCTTCCCTGCCAATGACATTTATACAGTACTCACTGGCTATTTTTAGCACTGATCACTGTATACATGTCAATGGTCCCAAAAAAGTGCCAAAAGTGTCTGATCTGCCTGCTGCAGGTCATGTCATGCCATGTCGCAGTCCCACTAAAAACGCTGATACATTACTAGTAGAAATAAATAAATAATAAAAGTGCCATACATACAGTATATGCCCTATTTTGTAGACGCTATGGGGCAGATCCTCAAAGAAATTACGCTGGCGTATCTGTTGATACGCCACGTAATTTCAAATTTTGCGCGTCGTATCTTTGTTTTGGTATCCACCAAACAAGATACGACGGCATCTGAGTTAGATCCGACAGGCGTAAGCCTTAGTACGCCGTCTGATCTAAGATGCAATTTTCCGGCGGCCGCTGGGTGGCGTTCACGTCGTAATCCGCGTTGAGTATGCAAATTAGCTATTTCTGACTATCCACGAACGTACGAGCAGCTGTCGCATTCTTTTACGTCGTTTCAGTTCGGCTTTTTTTGAAAATTTTACGTCGTTTGCGTAAGTCGTCCGTGAATGGGGCTGGACGCCATTTACGTTCACGTCGAAAACAATGACATCCTTGCGACGTCATTTGGAGCAATGCACCCTGGGAGTTTTGACTACTTGCCGCATTTGAATTCCGCGCCCTTACGCCGTGAGAGATACACTACGCCGCCGTAACTTACGGCGCAAATTCTTTCAGGATTCAAAGATTTGCAAAGTAAGTTACAGTGGCGTAGCGTATCTCACATACGCTGCGCCCACGCAAATGTATGTGGATCTGCCCCTATAACTTTTGTGCAAACCAAACAATATACACTTATTGCAAAAAAAAAATACCAAAAATATGTAGCAGAATACAGATTGGCCTAAACTGATGAAGAAACAATTTTTTTCCCTTTTTTTGGGATATTTATTATAGCAAAAAGTAAAAAAAAAGGAGGCCAATTTTGTTTGGGTACAGCGTAGTTAAAGCAATGTAGTGCCGTATCACAAAAATGGCCTGGTATAGGAGTTAGAAGGTGGGTGGAAGCAGTTTTAAGCAAAGTAAGTTCTAGCATGGACTTCTACTTTAAAATGTACAGAAGGAGAGACTTTGACATCAGGGCTCAGAGACAAGAAAACATATTTGCAATAACAGAATTATTCTTTCAAAAAAGTAGCTTTGAAAGTTTAGTAATTAGGTAATCCTTCAGGCAGTAGAGGAAGGCCAGGTACATGACGCAAATTAAAAAAGCTTCAACAACAGAATAGCTTCCAAAGGTGCACAGTTGTATACATGTCAGGTTCTATATTAATACTGATTTAACTGACAGGAACACTTTTACTGTAATACCGTAAAAGCTTTGAAAGTTCAGTGTGCTTATTCTTGATCAGAGTTTACCCCTGAGTTATAAAAGTTAGTATGATTGACAGCACAGAGTTAGCCTGTTGTAAGCTGATTACATAACAGGATCAGCATACTGGTGTGCTGTCTGATTTAATCCTGACCTTGGAAAAAGATTACTACCATGAAAGTTTTTGCAGGAGACTTGTAGAAACTGAAACATACACTGATTAAAGATATCTGATTAACTAATAACATAAAAAAGAAAATACAAGATCTGTTGTTTCTGCCTATCACTGACATGTCCTATCCAAATAAGCTGGCAAGTGATTAATGCTCTTAGGCATCATAAGCACTACATCACCCTTTTATGCTCAAGATATAGGTTTGCGATAGCAAGGCAAATGTAAATTTCCAGGGTTAGTTCACTACCTCATTGATTCTGAGTGACTTTGTGCATAGGTTTCTGAGGTGGTGGTTCCTCAACTAAAGACATCCTAAAAATTCACAAAGTAAGGTAGGGTATTGGTAGGGTATTGGTATCATACCTATAGTTTTAATGTAGGTAGGATATTGGTACCCTACCTACAGTTTTAATCTAGGTAGGGTATTGGTACCCTACCTACAGTTTTAATGTAGGTAGGGTATTGGTACTCTACCTACAGTTTTAATGTAGGTAGGGTATTGGTACTCTACCTACAGTTTTAATATAGGTAGGGTATTGGTACTCTGCCTACAGTTTTAATGTAGGTAGGGTATTGGTACTCTACCTACAGTTTTAATGTAGGTAGGGTATTGGTACTCTACCTACAGTTTTAATGTAGGTAGGGTATTGGTACCCTACCTACAGTTGTAATCACTGTGATTGCCAGACTTTCACTGGAGACTGACTCCAGTGGTTGGTTGACTAGGGCAGTAGAGTATGTCAGCATTAAAACTCCCTGTCTAGGAATGAAAAAAAAAATCAAGAGTTGATTTCCCTATTTCCCCTGTTTGGTAAACATCAGTGGATTTGGGTGTCAATGGGAAAGGCAAAATTGAGTGTCATTTTGGTGGTTTTTAAGGTGGGGGGGTTAAATGTCTCCCAAGGGTTACATACCTGAATATTTTCCCATGTTAACATGTATAGCAAAAAATGTAAAGCAACAGTACACAAATAACAGTAAAAAGTAGAAAAACCCTCCACCACAACAAATCCACATTTATTAAGACTTCAGCACTTAAAAGACAGGAACCCTATTCCCTCACTAGCTTTACTCAGCCCGGGTATTGAAATCTTTCCTCGCAACCTCAGAAACTTGGTCATGCACATACTGTTTGATGTTAGACTACTTAGCGTGCATAAATGGAGAAGCTCCATTCTTCTGCCCTGCAAACCTATTTGCAGGTAAAATGCAGAAATGCCTGGAAGCCTTGGCTTCAGATACCAAATGTAGATTTGTAAAAGACTTGGGCATTATACCAATTGCTACGCATATTTAATACATTTTCTCATTATTAAAGCCTTTGTGATATTGATTCTCCTATGTCATTGTGAATTTCAAACTGGTATAAATAGTTTTAGGGGTATAAAACAACAACAACAAAAAAATATATAATAATAATAATAATAATAATATTAAAACCACATATTGAAATACCCTTATCTATGCTAAATACCCCCCCCCCCCAACAAAAAGCACATATTAAAATACCCTAAACTATAATAAATACCACCCCCCCCAACAAAAAGCACATATTCAAATACCCTAAACTATAATAAATATCACCCCCCCCCCAACAAAAAGCACATATTGAAATACCCCAAACTATAATAAATACCACCCCCAGGAACAAAAAGCACATATTGAAATACCCTAAACTATGCTAAATACTATGCTACTTCCCCAAACCTCTAAAAACAGTAAATACAAAATAGGATTATTTTAGAATTCTTTTTTTTTCCAGGCATATTTCACCTAAGCAACTCAATGAATCAAATTGAAAGTCTACATTTTGTCTTAACTTCACTGACAGCAAAATCAATAGCTTTTTGGCAAAATCAATTTAACACACATCAACCCAGTCAAACCATAGACTACAGTAGTGATTTCACACTGTTGGAGGAGAGTGTTGGATGAGGGTTGGGGTGTTTTCTCGTCCACCTCTGCCAATATGGGAGCAAGCACAGACAGAGCTAGATTAGATGTTTCAGACACCACTGAGGAAGAGTAGCTCTGTTAGTGCCAAGAGATGTAGCCCTACAGAATAAATAGGTATGGGGATGGGAGAGGACAAGGGGATGCTGCTATCATACACACCTTTCCATGTAGAGGTAAGGGAGAGGGTTGTGACTGTGCTGTGTGATTTTGGGCAACTCAGTTGGAGACAGGATGTAGCAAACCAAGAATTTGAAAGTGCTAATTAAGCATTTAAAAACACTGTTATTACCATTCTCCTGTGGAATTTATTTATACACCACTTACTATTTCTATATATTTTTTTTACTTTTTTTGGTGGGGGATTTATTTTTAACAAGTGTTGCAAAAAACTGCAATGGTAGAATAATTATCAGATAGAGTGTAACATTCTCACAACACAAGAATCAGCACTGTCAAAGCAGTTAACATAAATTCGGGTTTCAAAGAATCAGCAAACTACAAGGTTACTGAGAAGCTGTGAAAACCCAACAAGGGTGAAGGGTTTGGTCTTTATATCTGTTATCAACGAATGACGTTACACGGCATCATGGGATTAATTAATGGGTTATATGGGAAAAAAGGAATTAAGGGTAGAGAAAATATATGTTGGGTGGGTATAAGTAGAAGGGTAGACTTAAAAAAAAAGAGGGAGGAGGTAAAAGAGGAGGTGAGGGTGTTTAAGTGGGATGAGAGGGGTAAGGAGAAAGGGGGTGGAGGAACAGGAGGAAATAGGACACAGAAAAGTCCCCACTGCTTCCACAGCACCCAGGTGCCCCCCTCAGGAACCCAAAAAACAGGGGCTCAGCTGATAAAAGTTTATTCATCAATCCAATGTAAAAGGCCACATCACCCAAAACTCTACCTTCTAGCATGTTTCAATCAGAATTTAGATTATTTGTAAAGTTGACTATATATATAAGCTCATTGTTGAGTGAGACACGTTAGTGACAGAGGTTCAGGCGATCTTGCCTTTTGCATTGGACAACTTAATAAACTTTTAACTGTTGCTTTCATTTTGGAGTGCAGTTTCTCGTTCCTTTGCAATGCTTGAATTATAAGTAGATGATGGACTGCTTTGGGAGCCAGAACTTGTAGCTGGGAGTACAATGGTATGTTATTGGTGGTGGAGCATTGTATTGTTTATTATACAGCTATATGTTATAAAAGCAATTTCAAAATCAAAGTACTCTATCTTTACCCCAAGTCACCTCATGCACTGAAACTTTCCCAAACACAGCTTATTACCTGTCACTCTCTATCCTACAATTTACTGCCTGTACAAAAAAGTCTCAGACATTCTTCAGGTATGAACATGACCTTTAGATGAAATCTCACAATTTGTATAGGCTAAATAAACAACTAGGAAATTGTTTAGGCAGGTAAATATGAAGCAGGTTGATCAATATGAGAAAGGTGATAAAGTAATTATTTTAGTTTCTGTAATATTGGGAAGAATGTCTTATGTATTCAGGTCCTAAAGAGATGGAATGTCTTTTTCAAACTTGCTCTACTTTTATTGCACTATGACTTGACCTACAATCACTTGATCCAAGGCCACAAGCAATTTACTGTTTTTTACCAGCACTGGAAAAATGCTTAAAGTGATTGTAAAGGCAGAATTATTTATCTTAATGCATTCCATGCATTAAGATAAAAAACGTTCTGTGTGCAGCAGCCCCCCTCAGCCCCCCTAATACTTACCTGAGCTCCCTCTAGATGCAGAGATGGTTCAGCAGTGTCTTGACTGCACGGGGCTCCCCTCCTCATTGGCTGAGACAGCAGTGCGGCACCATTGGCTCCTGCTGCTTTTTTAACTATTCCCTAATGCATTCAAAATGAAAAAAAATGAGTTTTGGCTTTACATATACGTTGATATTTTTCTAGTCTTTAAGTGAAAAAATGCAGACTATAGTAGTTGAATTTATTTGGTAACTTTGAAAATTATGAAGCCAAGCTTACAATCATTCTGATTTGTTCGTACAATTGTGAAAGCGGGTGATTGTAAAGGCAGAATTATTTATCTTAATGCATTCCATGCATTAAGATATAAAACATTCTGTGTGCAGCAGCCCCCATCAGCCCCCCTAATAAAGGGATTTTTAAATACAGCTTACCTGTAAAATCCTTTTCTTGGAGTACATCACGGGACACAGAGCGGCATATTCATTACTATGTGGGTTATATGGAGTACCTTCAGGTGATGGACACTGGCAATCTCAAACAGGAAGTGCCCCTCCCTATATAACCCCCTCCCATAGGAGGAGTACCTCAGTTTTGTAGCAAGCAGTATGCCTCCCAAAATGGTCCCCATAAGAGGGGTGGGAGCTCTGTGTCCCGTGATGTACTCCAAGAAAAGGATTTTACAGGTAAGCTGTATTTAAAAATCCCTTTTCCTTTATCGTACATCACGGGACACAGAGCGGCATATTCATTACTATATGGGATGTCCCAAAGCAATGCTTACAATGAGGGGAGGGAGAACATCTTCCCAAGACAACAGGATTTAATTTAGAGATATACTCAAATAATAATAAATCCAATTTAGTCGAGAAAAAATAAATTTTAACTCAAGGGTGCCCCCGATTCTGAGGGTCTTAAATCACAGCCTGCAGCACCGCCTGCTCAAAGGCTGTATCAGCATTCCTTCTAACATCCACCTGGTAAATTTTTTAAACGTGTGGACAGAAGACCAGGTTGCCGCCTTGCAAACTTGAGCCATAGAGATCTGATGGTGTGCTGCCCAGGAGGCGCCCATGGCCCTGGTAGAATGGGCCTTTACTGACAACGGAGGAGGCAACCTCTTCAAGCCGTAGGCCTGAGTGTTTAACTGTTTAATCCACCTCGAGATGGTGGATATTGCAGCTGCCTGCCCCTTCTTGGGCCCATCTGGCAAATTGAACAACACCTCTTGTTTTTCAAATCTTCTCTGTAGCTTTAAGATATGCCTTCATGGCCCTGACAATATCCAAGGTATGCAGCAACCCTTCCTTTCTGGAAGTAGGTTTAGGAAAGAAGGATGGTAATACCAAATCCTGGTTTAGATGAAAACTGGATATAACCTTCGGTAGGAAGGAAGGATGAGGGCGGAAAACCGACCCTGACCTTATGTAAAATAAGATATGGTTCCTTACAGGATAAGGCTGCCAGCTCCGCTACTCTTCTGGTGGAAACTATGGCGACTAAAATTACTGACTTCCTTGTCAGTGAAACCAAAAGAATTTAAGCCAACCGCTCAAAATGTTGTTTCTGTACACTTGACAGAACACGATTTAAATCCCACGGACAAAGCGGGGATTTAACTGGAGGATTAATACACAAGACCTCCTGTATGAAGGTCTTAACCAGCGAGTGAGTGGCTCAACAGGTTGTTTCTGTAAACTTGACAGAACCTGATTTAAATCCCACGGACCAAGCGGGGATTTAACTGGAGGATAATACACAAGACCCCCTGTATGAAGGTCTTAACCAGCGAGTGGGTGGCCAGCGGCCGCTGAAACCACACTGACAAAGCTGACCTCTGTCCTTTGATTGTGTTTAATGCCAGACCTTTATCCACTCCTAGCTGGAGAAAAAACTTAACCACTCGATCAATGGTATACTTGCGGGAAAGCCATTTCTTGGACTCACACCAGCCTACGTAGGTCTTCCAGATCCTGTAATAAATCACCCTGGTGACCGGCTTTCTAGCCCTGATCAGGGTAGAGGTTACCTGCCTAGACAGCCCTCTACCCCTGAGACTCAGGGATTCAGCCGCCAGGCCGTCAAATTCAGACGCCGTAATGCAGGGTGGAGGATTGGTCCTTGTGAGAGTAGGTCTGGCCGTAGAGGAAGCGTCCAAGGGTCTCCCACTGCCATCTTTAGGATTAGTGAGTACCATGCCCTCCTGGGCCATGCTGGAGCTACCAGGATGACTGGTTTGTGCTCCACCCTGATCCTGCGCAACAGGCGGGGTAGTAACTGTAGCGGGGGAAAGGCATACAGAAGTTTGAACTGATGCCACCAACGCATCGGTTCCGCAGGCCATCGGATCCCTTGTCCGGGATATGAACCCGTCTAGTTTCTTATTGAACCTTGATGCCATGATATCCACGTCTGGCACACCCCACTTCTGACAGATTGTCCGGAAGACCTGGGGATGTAGAAACCATTCCCCTGGCGACAGAGTTTGGCGACTTAGGAAGTCCGCCTGCAGGTTGTCCACTCCGGGAATGAATATTGCCGATATGCAGGGAACATAAGCTTCTGCCCATAAAAATATTAAGCTCACTTCTCTTTGAGCGGCGCGACTCCTGGTTCCCCCTTGGTGGTTTATATATGCCACAGCTGTGGCATTGTCTGATTGTATTCTCACCGGGGACCCCTGTAATTTGGATGTCCAAGCCTCGAGGGCTAGCCGCGCTGCTCTGAGCTCCAGGATATTGATGGGCAGCTGCTTGTCCGCCTCTGCCCAAGTACCTTGGCGAGTGCTACCATCCAAGACCGCTCCCCAGCCTTTCAGGCTGGCATCTGTGGTCACTATCTTCCAGGCTATGGGGGAGAAAGATTTTCCCTTTAGCAGATTCTGAGGGTTTAACCACCAGCCCAGACTTTGCCGGACTCTTGATGATAGAGTCAAAGGAAACTCCAAGGCCTGGGCCTTCTTGTTCCAAGCTGTTAGAATAGCTGCCTGTAGGACGCGAGTATGGCTCTGTGCGTAAGGTACCGCCTCGAACGTGGCCACTAGCTTGCCTAGTAAACGCATACATAGGCGAACGGTTGGCTCTCTTTTGCTTAGAACCAACCGAATCAATTCTTTGATAGCTTTGACCTTTACCAGGGGCAAAAATACCTTCTGCTGAGCCGTGTCTAACCTCATGCCGAGATATTCCAACTGTTTTGAGGGTTGAAATGCTGATTTTTCTCGGTTTAGGATCCAACCGAACCTCTCCAGGTACTGAACCGTGAGGGCTACTGCTCGCTCCAAGCAAGGAGCCGAGTGATCTATGATTAAGAGGTCGTCCAAGTATGCTAGGACCGTGACCCCTTGGATTCTTAGATTGGCTAGAATTGGAGCCAGGACCTTCGTGAATACCCGGGGGGCTGTAGCCAGCCCGAAAGGGAGCGTCACAAATTGGAAGTGACGCTGGGCCACTGTGAGCGTAAACATCTTTGATGTGGCTGAAAGATCGGTATATGAAGGTAAGCGTCTTTTATGTCTATAGACGCCAGAAAGTCGTCCTTCTGGAGCGCGGCGGCTGTTGACCGAACGGATTCCATCCGAAATGACTGGACCTTTAGGTAAACATTTAGACTCTTTAGGTCCAAAATGGGTCTGACATCGCCGTTGGGTTTTGGTATGACAAACAGATTGGAGTAGAAACCTAGCCCCTTCTCTTGGGCTGGTACCTCTACTATCACGCCCTGGCGAAGCAGACGATCCAATGCCGCTAGCAGCAAGGCCTTTTTTGCTGGATCGTTCGGAACCCTTGATTCCTGGAAATGAGGCGGAGGAAACCTTAAAAACTCTAATCTGTAGCCTGTGGCCACAGATGACTGGACCCATTTGTCGGGGATGTTGGCTTCCCAAACCTCTGCGAAGAGACGAAGCCTTCCCCCCCACTCGAGTGAGTGGGGGCGCCCCTTCATAAAGCAGACCTAGGGGCTGGCTTTGTTGGTTTGCGAAACCATGGCTTCTTGCCCCCAGGGGCCTGTCCCTGCGACTTATTGTTAAAGTTGGATCGCGCAGGAGGCCGTCGATACTGCCTGGAATTTGAGGTACTCGGCATAGGGGAAAGCTGTTTTTTAAAGGCGGGCCCCGGAACCTCTTTTTTACTGGTAGAAGGGTACTTTTGCCACTTGAAATAGTCTGAATGTATTTATCCAGATCTTCTCCGAAGAGTCGCCCTCCATGGAAGGGGAACACCGCCAGCAGTTTCTTGCATGGTGGCTCGGCCGCCCAGTTCTTTAACCATAAGAGCCTCCTCATATGCACCAAACATAGAGATAGACGAGACGCCCGTTGGATGGAGTCTTTTATAGCATCTACCGCAAAGCACAAAGCTCTGGAAATATCGGATAACTCCTCTGCCTGTTGGGCAGGAATGTCCTTAAGCATCTGTTTTGTCTGGTCCTTTAAAGCCTGACAGACCCCGATAGCAGCCACCGCTGGCTGTACCACTGCTCCTGCCGAAGCAAAGGAGGCTTTCAAAAGTGATTCTAAACGTTTATCCACGGTCTTTAAACATTTGTATGTTTTCCACCGGGCAAGTTAATGATTTATTCACACAGGAGATGGCTGCGTCCACAGCTGGGAGCGCCCATCTTTTGGCAAATTTCTCTTCCATAGGGTAGATAATAGAAAATCTTTTAGGCGGCAGAAAAATTCTGTCCGGCCGTACCCAATCCTGGAAGATTAACTCCTCTAACAGAGGATGGACCGGAAAAACTGCGTTGCTCAAGGGCGCTTTTAAGGATCCCAAAGAGGAAACCTCCGGAAGCTGAGGCCCCGGTAAGGGCATCTTAAAGGCCGAACGGACCATGTCTGTCAAATACTGTATCCATAACCTCTCCGCTTGGGAGGCTGAAAATGGTTCCTCTACAGTAGATTCCTCAACGTCTGAACCCTCTAGGTTCTGGTCCAATTGATCCTCCTGATCTTCTAACTCCTCTGGGGAAAGAACCTCATTATCCGAGGATACACCCTTAGGCGAAGGGGATCTTGCCCGCTTCTTGCCTGGCATGGATCTGGTGATCATAGCTGCCAATCTTTCCTCTAGCCCTCCTAGGGAGACGGCTAGCATCTCCTCTGTGATAAACACAGGGTTGGGTGGATCTGGGCCAGCCTCAGCACCAGACCCCCCTACTGGCTCATCCAAGGCACCCACCACTGGGTTGACAGGTGGGGAGAGTACCGGCATAGCCTGACTCGTATCCTCAGAATCCGAGGGGGAACCCTTTGGTTTTTTGACCCCTTTTGCCCCTTTTGATCCCGAGCCTTTGGGAGCCATGGTACAATACCGAGGTACCCCTGTATACAACAACTGACTGTTGTAACCAGGAGATAATATATGTGGTTTAGGGAACAACAGTACTACTGATGACCAAAAACCTGGTGGGGAATCCAGTCAGTGCTTTTCCTTTTTTTTTTTTTTTAAAGCACACTGTTCCCCACAGAAGAATTTGCTAGTATCCACCTGCCGCCATAAGGATTCTTAGGCTGGACAAATTTAAGCTAGTTCTGAATTCCAGAACTGCAATACTCGCTTGCGCCACCGGGTGTCACTGTTCTCAGCCGCAGCGCTGCCGCTCTGTGTCCTCCTTGTTCCAGGCTCAGACTGAATGAGCTGTACATCACAGAGGAAGGGACGCCCCTTCCTCCTATGAACCTGACACCCCCCCCCCCCCCCCCCCGAAATGGCGCGAATTTTCGTTATTTCTCATGCACGCGCCCGCGCGCGCGCCCGCTATCAGGGGGGGCCATGCTGGAAGACACCAGGAGTCCTGCTATGCAGGATACATGCCACAGCGCAGCTACAGGTAAGCTCTTAAAGCATCTCTTTACCGGACACAGAGCGGGCTAGGGGAAGTCCCCTCCTTCAGCTGCCAGTGGCCTGACACCCAGCCAGGTAGGAACTTTTCGTAGGTTAAGACCTAAGTTCTGGAAAGGTATAGGCCCACAGCCCCCTTTACCCACCTAGCGCGCAGTCAGATGGTTACCTGCAAACAGACCAGGGAATCCAATATTTGGGGGGTAAAATATCCAGACCATCCTGTCTTTCTTAGACATAGTGACCTCAACTGCCAATGCCAGAGCATACACAGGCTAACCTCCCCATAGATCCCTGGAGGGCCCGCTGTCGAACCAAGTCCCGCAGGCCCCCCCTCTTACCTGCTCCATGCCGCAGGACCTTGCACAGCAAGCGGTCCAATCTTCCCCCATCTCCGTGGGTAGCGTACTAGACCTTCAGGCCCTGGGTTCCTATGAAGGATCCACTGTCCTGGGCCCATATAGCACTCTGGCAACAGAAACATTAGGCCCCCAAAGGTTTCTAAGTTCTGGGCCCAGGGTCCAGCTCTCTAAAAAGAAAAGCATTATGGGCTATACCCCAAGGGTTTGGGGTCCGGTTACTGACCACTTTAGCGCTAAGGCCTTTGGACAGAACCGGTTAGCTCACCTAATCCCAAGGATGTGGAGGCAAGCTAAACCATGACCAACACCTAAGACACTGGCGTAAAAACTGAGGTACTCCTCCTATGGGAGGGGGTTATATAGGGAGGGGCACTTCCTGTTTGAGATTGCCAGTGTCCATCACCTGAAGGTACTCCATATAACCCACATAGTAATGAATATGCCGCTCTGTGTCCCGTGATGTACGATAAAGGAACTTACCTGAGCTCCCTCTAGATGCAGAGATGGTTCAGCAGTGTCTTGACTGCACGGGGCTCCCCTCCTCATTGGCTGAGACAGCAGTGCGGCACCATTGGCTCCTGTTGCTTTCAATCAGTCAGTTAGCCAGTTAGAAGAGAAAGGGGATAGGGCTGGGCCGTGGCCCTGTGTCTAAATGGACACATGGAGCTGTAACTTGGCACGGGTGCCCTCATAGCAAGCTGCTTGCTGTGGGGGCACTCAACAGGGAGGGGCCAGGAGCACCACAGAGGGACCTGAGAGAAGGGGGATCAGGGCTGCTCTGTGCAAAATCAACTGCACAGGGCAGGTAAATATACCATGTTATTCTAAACTAAAAAAACAAGACTTTTCATTGACTTTAAGTGTGAGAAAATGCCCTGTTTTCAACAGAGCTTGTTCACACAATGGCAGTGAGGAACTTCAATAAATTTCACATGCAAGTTTCATGAGCTTTTAACTGTTACAGTGCATGCCAATGCATATAAACTATACACTCTCCAAACAATGTTGTACAATTTTAAAGAATAGTGAACTCTAAACAAACTTATAAGAAAGCTAATAAATAGCACATATAATGTTAATTTGTGCATATTATGGCCATGTATTTTAAAGCATTGCTGGGCACAAACAAAAGAATAGGTTTATCCAAAGCTAAAAAAAAAATAGTTTTTGATGTTGGTAGGGATTAGAACCCTGTTATGTATTTATTTCTGCCTATGCCCCAGCTGGAGACTCGTCAGGTGACTTAGCCGCCTGACAAATCACACTCTGTTCTGTACTATGGAACCGTTCTAATAGGAGCGACTCAAGTCGTTCCGACTTAGAAAAAGGTTCCTGTACGACTTTGGGACGACTTCAGGGCGACTTGCATTGACTTCAATACAGAAGTCATTTTGCAAGTCGCCTCTGTTGTGTGCAGATCACCTTGCCGAACCGGCTCTTACACTATCAATTTGTCAGGATGACCATTGTCACTGAGACTGAATGGTAAAGAAAAAAAACAAAATGTTAAATTAGCACCAAAACTAGAAAAGAAGTGAAAGTTTCTATTCAGGACAATAGTTCCAGTGACAATTGTCTAAACCAGGGTTTCTCAGTCAGGGTTCCATGGAACCTAGGGTTTCTCCAAAGGTTGCTAGGGATTCCTTGAACAATGAGTCATTTCTGCCTCACTGACACTATTTATCTGTAAGGGGTAAATCATCCCAATGACAACAAATTAGGAGCATTATTCCCACTGACCATTACACTAATGTATCATAAGTTGTAAATATAATAATTATTAGCAGGGGTTCACTGACTTATTTCAAGGGTTTATCTGTGTTGAAACGGTTGAGAAGGCTGGTCTAAACAGTGTTCTCCCCCACTGTACAGCCGTGGCCAAAAGTTTTGAGAATGACACAAATATTATTTTCACAAAGTCTGTTGCCTCAGTTTTTATGATGGCAATTTGCATATATTCCAAAATGTTATGAAGAGCGATCAGATGAACTGCAATTAAGTCCCTCTTTGCCATAAAAAAGGAACCCCATTAAAAACATTTCCACTGCATTTGTGAAGAAGGCTTCAGGGCACCCTAGAAAGTCCAGCAAGAAAATCCAGCATGTATGGTCTGGTGTCAAGAAGGGCAGAAAAGAAGCCATCTCTCTCTCCAGGAAAAACATCAGGTACAGACTGATATTCTGCAAAAGGTACAGGGATTGGACTGCTGAGGTAAAGTAATTTTATGTGATGAATCCACTTTCCAATTGTTTGAGGCATCTGGAAAAAAACCTTGTCCGGAGAAGAAAAGATAAGGGCTACCATCAGTCCCATGTCATGCCAACAGTAAAGCATCCTGATACCATTCATGTGTGGGGTTGCTTCTCAGCCAAGGCAGTGAGCTCATTAACAATTTCGCCTAGGAACACAGCCATGTACAAAACATCCTCCAAGAGCAACTTCACCCAACCATCCAAGAACAGTTTGGTGATGAACAATGCCTTTTTCAGCACAATGAAGCACCTTGCCATAAGGCCAAGGTGAAAACTAAGTGGCTTGGGGAACGTAATATCAAAATGTTGGGTTCATGGCCAGGAAACTACCCAGACTGTAATCCCATTGAGAACTTGTGGTCAATCCTCAAAAGGCTGGTGAACAAAAAAAAAAACCCTACAAATTCTGTCGAACTCCAAGCATTGATTATGCAAGAATGGGCTGCCATCAATTAGAATGTGGCCCAGAAGTTGACTGACAGAATGCCAAGGCGAATTGAAAAAGTCTTGAAAAAGAAGGGTCAACACTGCAAGTATTGACTCTTTGCATAAACTTAACGTAATTGTCAATAGAAGCCTTTGACACTTATGAAATGCTTGTAATTATACTTCAGTATGTCATAGTAACATCTGACCAAAAAAATCTAAAACAACTGAAGCAGCAGACTTTGTGAAAATTAATATTTGTGTCATTCTCAAAACTTTTGGCCACACTAATTTCCTGTTGTATGTAAAGGATAGGAAATTACAGGGAATATCTCCAATGGGATACAGAAGGAAAAAAATAAATAAAAATGACAGGAGTTTTAACTATTCCCTAATGCATTCAAAATGAAAAAAAAAAGTTTTGGCTTTACATATACGTTGATATTTTTCTAGTCTTTAAGTGAAAAATTGCAGACTATAGTAGTAGAATTTATTTGGTAACTTTGAAAATTATGAAGCCAAGCTTACAATCATTCTGATTTGTTCGTACAATTGTGAAAGCGGGTGAACAGCTCCTTCGTTCCTCAAAATAACCTTCAAATAAGCATAACAAAAACAAGCTCTATTCTGCATTGACTGTGCCATTTTCAACAGCATCTTAAGGAGCAATAACAGGAATTGCATCTCACTGGCGGGCCGTTATAATTGAGAAACTCTGATTTGTACTGTTGCCATCTACTATCCAGTAGCAAATGTGTTTCTGGTAATTAGTTTGAAAGATGTGATTTTCCTCTAATGTAGCATGCTGCTAATCCCCTAATCTTTGTAGAGCACTTGTGGATTCTTTTTTTTCTCCCCTGACATACAGGTGTGACTGGTTAAAAATGTAATGTTCCATTTACATCAAAATGAAAATAATGATTACAAATGCAGTTAGTAACCCAATTAATACCCAAGTGAATGATGTGCTATTGAGCACAAAGAGTAAAACCTCATCCTGTTTCTATAAGTACAATACAGTTCAGCTCTATCAAATATTGAATGATAAATTTGCTGTGCTGCTTCTGCTTTTTAAATATCTCTAAAATGGAATTTAAGAAACTCTCTCCTGGGTTTCCTGGGAAGAAAATATAGTATTGACGTAAACTTGAGAAGAAGCGTGAGCCAGCTTCAACCCATTAGGTTTCATTGACTTTTCTGAAGTTTCTTAGTTTAAAGAGGAACAGGAGGTAAAATGGAGCTTGGTCTGCAAAAAGTATTTTGGTCTATTATTGAATTGTAAAGGTGGTGGTAAAACACACTTTTGACTTGATGAAAAAGCTTGACATAGTTAAAAAGGTGGAACTGAGGTGGATAAACACATTTTAAACCCTAACTGAATAACATTTAGCTTGCTAAATCAATGTGTATCATAAACATCCATTTCTTTTTTTCTTTTTTTTCTTTATAAAATACTGTCTTCGTCTTTTTTTAATCTTTGTTGAATTTCATTGCTGGTAATCTCCTGCAGGCTTTTAGCCATGTCCTGTCTAAATGCATTTGCTCCAGCATCTGCTGCATATTATCGCTCTGAACCTTTGCTCTGGACTATCAGTCCTCTGCAGTTTCTGATAGTGACAAATGTGGACCATGCCCGAGCATAGTGAGTTAACACAGCCTGTTGTAGTCTCCACACGGGATGCATGTGACAAACGGTGACAGATTTAGGGGACAGTTGTCACCCCATAACAAGTATTGCCTCAACAAGGATAGCAAGATTGCCAGATATTACTTTAATAAAAGGTGCATATTTAAAAGGAATGAACATTTTAAAATTACCGTATTTATCGGGGAAAAGGGCGCACCGCCATATAGCGCGCACCCCCAACCTAGAAGGGAAATTTGAGGACAAAATAAAATAATTACAGTTTGAATGCCCCTCGTCGGTGTCTTGCCCGGCGTCCATCGGCGACCTTGTCGTCCGTCTGCGGCCTCGGTGGTGTCCTCCCTGCTTCTCCCGCGCTGTTTCTGAGCCGATCCCTGCTTCCCGCACTGTGTTTGAACGCCGCCGCCGACATATACCGAGCGCAGTACACTCGGCCACGCTCGGCTCCTCTCGCATAGGAGGCGGCACAGGGCGTGACCGCATGACCGCGAGGGGAGCCGAGCCTGGCCGAGTGTACCCGAGTGTACTGCGCTCGGGTATATGTCGGCGGCAAGGTTCAAACACAGCGCGGGAAGCGGGTATCGGCGTATATCGCGCACTCACGATTTTCCCCTTATTTTAAGGGGGAAAAAGTGCGCGGTATACGCCGATAAATATGGTAAATTATTATTTTAAAGTAGAAACATTTTTTCTCATTTTGGATGGAGTAAGGGAGGGCAATAAACCCTTGGTGGAGATTTCCCTTCACGTCCTGTCCCATAGCCGAACAGGAAGAGGAAATGCTTGCAAATTAAAGGAATTCCTTGGGGACACTCAGGTCTCCAGAACTAGTGTCCCCATTGGAAGATTTCCTCTCTATTACTTTTCTGGAGACAACCCAAAATATAGAATTTTATTTTATTTTTGCTTTCACTACTAATGGTAAACAGGACAAATAGAGAGGGTAAATCTCCTTAACCACTTAAGACCCGGACCAGTATGCAGGTTACGGATCTTGCCCCTTTTTGCGATTCTGCACTGAGTCAATTTAACTGACAATTGTGCGATCGTGCGACGTGGCTCCCAAACAAAATTGGCATCCTTTTTTTCCCACAAATAGAGTTTTCTTTTGGTGGTATCTGATCACCTCTGCAGTTTTTATTTCTTGCGCTATAAACAAAATCAGAACGACAATTTTGAAAAAAATTCAATATTTTTAACTTTTTGCTATAATAAATATCCCCAAAAAACATATAGAACTTTTTTCCCTCGGTTTAGGTCGATACGTATTCTTCTACTTATTTTTGGTAAAAAAAAACACGCAATAAGCGTTTATTAATTGGTTTGCGCAAGTTATAGCGTTTACAAAATAGGGGATTGTTTTATGGAATTTTTATTAATATTTTTTTTTACTAGTAATGGCGGTGATCAGCGTTTTTTTTTGTGACCGTGACATTATGGCAGACACATCAGACACTTTTGACACATTTTTGGGACCATTGTCATTTTCACAGCGAAAAGTGTTATAAAAATGCACTGATTACTGTGAAAATTACAATGGCAGTGAAGGGGTTAACCACTAGGTGGCGCTAAGGGGTTAAGTGTGCCCTAAGGGAGTGATTCTTACTGTAGGGGGGCGTGGCTGTAGGCGTGATGTCACTGATCGTCATTCCCTATATCAGGGAACAGACGATCAGTGTCACTGCCACAGAGAAGAATGGGGAAGGTGTATTTACACACACCTCTCCCCATTCTTCAGCTCCTGTGACCGATCGCGGGATGCCGGCGGCGATCGGGTCCTGTGGGCGTGGTCATGGAGCTTTGGACCGAGTCACGCGCGACCCATGGCTGGGCTCTTAAAGGCGACATACAGGTACGCGCCTGGGCCCAGCCGTGCCATTCTGCCGACGTATATGTGTGGGAGGCAGTCCTTAAGTGGTTAATGGGGGCACAAACAGCAATGAAAACTGACCGGGGTTCTAATCCCTCTCCATACTGTCCAAAACTGCAAAAAAAGTTTTGCCTTTAGTTATACGTTAAGTCTTAAATGATATTTTAGTAATTTAACTTCTGATTTTACCTTACAGTACCGTAATTAACAATGTAATGCCTGGAGAGAAAGAGGGCACTATGGAAGCTGTGGTAGAAAGATTTTTATTTTATTTTTGTTATTAAGTATAGAAACATAAAGTGGATCTAAACCTTCCTATTCCTAATTTGCTCTAGATTCAAATTACAAGGAAGGTTTGTCATCTAAGGCAGCCCATATGTTATGCATATTTTTTTTTTCATTTAAAGAGGAACTGCAGTCTACTCACATAATTTCGAATACAAACATCTTTGCCATTCTGAAGCTTCCCTCCAACCACTTTGCATATTATTTTATGTATACTATGATTCTTTACTTTCCAAATATGCTGCAGAAATCTCCCACCGCTAAGTGCTTTTATTACTGCGCCGCAGCCCGCCCGCCCAAAGAAAAAACCAACAGCTGCCACTGGTATAGGTTGAGGATGTGCTAAACACTGGGGGTTCACATAAACCAGCACACCACTTAGAGAATCCTGGCACACCAGATGTGTTCAATGAAGGGCCCTGAAACACTACATGTACAATCAAAGGACGGGAGAAATGTTTAAACAGAAAACAATCATGGCATGTCTTTAGGGAAACATTTTTGGGGGCTATGTAACCTTTACTATAAACACTTCTCAAACTAGGTTTAGTTTTATTTATGCTTAACAGACCATTCTAGTCTGAGTTCAGTACTTGGAATAAGTATGCCCTGCCTTGGTATAAGTATGCAGATTAGGAGCTGTGACTTTACTATGACGTTTCTGTTTTGCATTTTGCCTTCTTTGTTGGTTAAATAACTGGAAAATATTTAGATGAGTGACTGCCATTGAAGTGCCTCTGGATATCATGAAAACTTCAAATTAGGGACAGAACACTAAAAAATAGGCATTGCAGAAACCCTTCTGTAGCACCCACTACCTGTTTTAGTGTGTGCAGGAGAGCTAAATGTGTGTCCAAGACCAAATTTATTAAAAAGCACAGTAAGCCTGTGACCAGAGGTGGCAGAGACAAAAAGGCAGCATTTCCCTGTGCCATTATTGGCTACACAATTATTTTAATCATAAACATAACTATAGAAATCTCATATAAATATATTTATGCATTGTACCAATATCCTATCCTGAGTTAAGACCAGTAAAACAAGAAAATGCCTATGTAAAAACAATGGTCCTGAGGAAGGGGGTGGCTTTGGGCACTAAAGGTCACTAAAGGTCAACTGACTACAAGCTCCAGTGACTGTATTCCAACTAAGGACATCCCAATGGCTGCAGTGATCACTGTCACACAGGCTTCCTGACCTGAACATTTTATAGATAGGCAACTCCTATCCTCATATTGATTAGTGGTTCCAAATTAAGAATAACGACTGCAGTAGGGAACAGACTCAGCCGCGAGAGCCAATGGCACAGCTGCTGTGTCTCAGTCAATTAAGAAGGAGAATCTCAGATGAATGAGATATTTGTGGACATCGCTGGACAGAAAGGAACCTCAGGTAAGTATTAGGGTGTTCTGGGACAGCTGCTGCACACAGAAGACGTTTGATCTTAATGATGCATTAGGATAAAAAAATCTTGTACCTTTACAACCCCTTTATGGTATGACTACCTCTTGGGGCACTACAAAAAGGACACTTTGTCAGGAATGTGTGATGGAGATGTCTTGGTGAATGGTCTCTTTGTTACCCTCACTACTTGAGTAGAACTTTGTTGTTCAGTACTGCTTGATCTTATCTCATAAAAGGGGTGCATAAAAAACAGGGATTAATTAAGGAGACAAGAGAAATTAGAGAAGATACAGTACAGAGGTTTAACAAGCACTGAATTTTTCCTAGAGAGGCTATATTGCTGTTCCTAATGACTTCTGTACATGTGTCAAGTTCCTAAGCTATCAACCAGTCAGGAAGCGGGGGACATGGCATGAGAGACGGAGATGCTAGCAGTGAAGAATTTTGATGCTTGGCTGGTTCCCCACATACTGGGGCTGTCCTTGTGCCATGAAGTTCCTAGGGGCCTAGCCTAAGAGTCATGAGTGATGAAGTGAGGCCTGATGAGGAGCACAAGCATGGGTTTATGGTTATTGATCTTCCTGTATCCAATAGCAACATATGGATTATAGATTGGTGGAGACTGGTACAAGCTCTGTCTATAAGAAGTGTATCCGTAGTGCATATGTGTCAAAGTTTGGCCATGGATTATAAAGAGTCTACAAGTGTGTTCCTGGAGGAGTCTTGATTTCAATTTAGAGTGCTGCCTTAACGCTGATTTCACATGTCCATGGTCTCTGCCTGCCACTGGGGACACCAGAAAATGGTGCGCTCCACGGTCCGTGTTTGGGCACTGAGCCCCACCCATAACCATAATTCATCACATTCTCTTATAGCACTCACAGTATTTTAAAAAAATAATAAATTAAACAAAAGTGACATTTCCGCCACTGAGCGCAACACCGTAAAACCTTATAAAATAATAGGTCGTTGTATAAAACATGCACATTATTAAACCTGACAATAGAAATTTCAGCATCAGAAAACAATAAGTGTTTAAACCACCGGGGGCACCGACTCAAAGCAGAAGACAACTAGGGACCACTAAGTAAGTCATCAATATTTAAAAAAATCCAGAATCCACAATTAAACCCATAAAACCATATTGGGTTAGCAACATAATGACATGTTCAAACATAGTAGCCTGCAGCTATAGGAGACACTTGCAGGAATATTCAATTGAATCCTAGGCTGTGCTGGTCCCTTAAGCCTACTGCAGTGTAATGCTTACAGCTATGTGGACTGTGCCGACAAGGCAATTGCCACAGTGTCAAAAGAAGAATTTAAAATTGTAAGTAATTAAAGAAAAAAATGTAGTCCTAAATTATAAGCAAGCAGCAAATATATCAGCCTAGGGCTTATAAGGGCCCAAAAAGACATAATAGGACTATAAAAAGTAGGGCTGTTACTGATTAAAATTGTTGTGTTCGATTTATCGTTTTTTTTTAATTGATTAATCGACTAATTTTGATTAATTATAACACACATACAGATCCAACTACTTTTAGCTGATCTCCTTGCAGGCTGATTCCCAGTGTAGCTACCAACCACTGGAAAAATGGATAGCAGGATACAAAAAACAGGATACAAAAAACACACAAAGGCAGCGCTTGATGGGAATAGCATTAAAACTTTTATAGTCTTCAAGTAGGTAACAAAATAAATATTGCACTGGAGATAAAATCGACGTAGCTACATAAACTGTAAAAATGGTGCGAGTAATACCAAACAGTAGCAAAAGCAGTCATAAAAACATATAGCTAAGTATGATACTGGTATACAAATGTGTACAACGATACCACTGCTGAATCCAGATGAGGAGGGGTTAACATCAGTCTGTCGGCATGTAGATGTCCCGTGAAGGGAACTATCACAACTCCCAGTGGATGGCTGTAGAATCCCAGGTTGATAGAGGGAATTGATAGAGGAAAGTGTAGCAGCACTTGCGTGTGGCAGATAGTAAGGTCCTGCCAGCATGCAGATATGAAGGCACAGCAAAGGAGCCCTTCAGATGGACACGGCAAGCCCCGCCAGTGTCCGTGACATTACCGTTTCTCCGACGGAACTCCCTGAAGGGCCGGAAGTCGGCGGAGAGGTGAGTACCAATCAAAAAAAATGTGATCAATCAAAAAAATTAACAATTAATCGAGGAATTAATAGTTCATTTCCACAGCCCTAATAAAAAGATAAATCCATACAAGAGGAGATTATTTTGTCCAACAACATTTCGATGGATTACAGTCCATCTTTGCCTTAACAAAACTGATCTTACACATATTCCTGCTGCGCAAGACCAATGAGTGTCTCTACTATTTTCTGTTTATCTACAGATGTTATTTTGGAATATATATCCAGTATAAGCCTCTGAATTGTGCTAAGTAGTGCTGTTCAATGACGATGCTTCACTGTTTCTCTCTTCAAATGAAAGTCTATGGCTCACCTCACTGTACACAATAGACTCTTTATAAAAAAAAAAACAGATTGTTAATGGGAATAACTGATGATGTCATCACTCATTAAGCAGGGAATATAAACCTATTCGCTGATATAAGGATGTACACTAGAGAAACGCATTTAACGTAAAGCAACCCTTGAAAATAACTTTGGGTTTCCTGGAATCCCTGCTAATAATTACTATAGCTAAAGTAATAATAATAATGAATAGATAATAAAGAAGTGTTCCCTCACATTGATGTTCCATGGAAAAGTGTCCCCTTAATTTGGTGTTCAGTTAAGAGAGCTCATTATTTGGTGGTCAGTAAAGAAGAGCATCCTTTGATTGGTGGTCAATGGGAGAATGACTACCTTTAATTTGTGATCACGGTGAGAGGACCCTGTTACAGTGCCCAGCTTCCTTCTCCGCTCCCCACATGTCTCTCCCACTGCCCTACACCACATAAGTGTGAGGAGACATGTAGCCAACATCTGGCCCCTCACACGCAGCTCCCGCCATTCCACATTTCCTCTGTGCAAGGTACCAGGCTAGCCTCTACTGCAGCTGGTATGTGGATTCCCTCTTACTGGCCACAGACTTCCTTCCCCTAGGTGCCAGGATCTAGCAGGCATAAAGTGCTCCTCTTATTGTGCTGTGCTCCATCAGAGACATAGAGCTTGCCTCTACTGGCAAGCCTGACGTGGCCGTGCAGGAAGGGGGCGGGGCCTGTTGCTCAGGCAATCTGATTCTAAGCATCAGGATCCGGAGACGCAAAATCACACCCCATTTCAGGTATATATATATATATATATATATATATATATATATATATATATATATATATATATATATATATATCTGGTCTGGGGAAACCAGTGTGTAATTCTTCTGCCAGACTGCCTGGATGCCACATATTCCTATGAGGTTGGGCCTCCGGGTACTGCCTCAGCTCAATTGCTCTGCCACCTCTCTGCTTATACCCTCTGCTTTCCTTAGCCCACGACTTGGGACCAGGGCACCCAATGCTCCTCTTTCTCTAGCTCTGGACCCAGCAGATGCCTGCCCAGAGACCTGCCTCCAAAGACCTTCCTAAACAGACCATTCATCACCCAGACCACATCGTTGGTAACCCTGGGTCATTAGACATCCTCAGCTTGAGTCCCTGAGCCTTCCTGTCTCTCTACTTGCAGTGCCCTATTACCACTCTTAGGATTGCTTCCCCTTGCTGTGCCTACTTGTTGCTCTGTTGATTCCCTTGCTGTGCCAAAATACTGCCCTAATACTCAATCTCCCTTACTGTGCCCCTTTGTTGTCCTGTGGACTGTGTCTCCTTTGCTGTGTGGTATTTCCACCGTAAGGATCATTCTCTGTTGCTGTGCCTTCATGCTGCCCTGTGGGCTGTCTCCTTTGCTGTGCCATATTACTTCACTGATGACTATTTTCCTTGCAGTGCCTCTTTGTTGCCATATAGACTGTTTCCCTTTACTATGACATATCACTGCCCTGAGGAACATTCTCCCTTACTGTGTGTTATCGTTGTCCTGTGAACTCTTTCTTCTTTGCTGCGCCATATTACTGCCCTGAGGATCATTCCCCGTTGCTGTGCCTCCTTGCTGCCTTTTGGACTGCATCTCCTTTGCTGTGCCATATCACCGTCCAGAGGATCATTCTCCCTTGCAGGACCTCCTCGTTACCTGGTGGACTGTTTTCTCTTTGCATTAACTGTTAACCCTTGCTGTGTCCTGAGGATCATCTCCCATTGTTGTGCCATACTGCCATTCCATGAACTATTTATCTGTGCTGTGATATATGTTTGCCCTGTGGACTATTTCTCTGTGGTGTGACCTATTGCCACCCCACCTGTACGCTCAAGTTCCCCAGTAAACTATTACACTTTGGGTTCAGTTTGATTTACCCCTATGTACTCGTTCTGTGCTCATAGTCCATCACAGACCACGTCACACTGGTGATCAGTTGTTATATGGGAGCGGGTACTCAAGGAGCCCCTATCAACCTCGGGAGGAACCCTAGGATTTCCTGGAACCCTGGTTAAGAAAGGCTGCACCAAGGGAACCATGGAAGACTCAGTATATGAAATACAATAATTGAAATTAAAAAAATAAATAAATGTAAGAAATTGCATCAAAAATACTTTCAGGTAAATGTTTCAATAATGACTTTTGAAGAGACCAATGTTTCCATATAAAAGAAACTTACTGTCAGAGTAATATCTGCATTGGTACCCTGTTCCCCTTCTACAAATGCTAGCTTCATGGCTGGCTTGCTGATCACTGACCCGAAACAAGTAGACAGGTTGGGAATTACAACTTCACTGTCTGCATACTGGGTCACTGGGTCATGTAGTGTCTCACAAGGTAGTGAAGCCTGGTAATGACTCACAAAATGTTAATGGTATCAGTATGACAGCGATGGAGCTAACATATTCAGAAGGAGGGTCTGGGGTGACAGCACAGATATTTTTAAGATGACAGGTTCACTTTAATTAGAGAGACAGCTTGTTAAATTGGCCAGTAAGGCAGCATTTGTTGTACCTGAATTGATTTGACTTTTCCTTTACCCACAGTGCAATGCCAGTGACACGTCTGCTGCAGTATTCTAAAGAAAGCAGATTACTGTGCCAGTATTCCTGAGAAAATGCGATGTAACACCGGTCTGACAATCAAGCCTTATAAGCGTGCATACAGTACATTAGTCATGTAAGTGATTCATTCATCTTCCTATAGAACCTTACATTTAAATGTGCATATTTAAATATATATTTTCTTTTTTAAACCATCCATGTAAGTACACGGTTTTAAAATGTCTTTTGGGGGAGCCTGTCGTTCCAATTCCATCAATTCAAATGAACATAATACTAACATCCCCAGGTAAAAGTCATGATGCAATTCTGTAAGACAGTTCCTGTATTTTCCGCAGTGTGGGTGTAAGAGCTAATTTGGTCCTTAGATTCTTTTGCTTCATTAACAGTCTTAACACATTCGCTGCAGCTTTCGAAAACCCTTTCAGGCTTTAACACTTCATCAGTAATATCATGACAAAATATATATGTATCAAAACAAAGCCAATGCATTTTTCCTATTGTCATGTAGATTTTTTCTGCCTGCCAAGCAAAAAAAAGAAAAAAGAAAAGATGTATTCCTGCCTGGCTAAATGCATGAATAATTATATAAAATAATATTGTAGTATTGCATTCCTTCACATATCCCTTCATACATAAATAGATTAAATGGTCGCACTGTAAACATGAGGATGCAGATGAGGTCTGAATCCTGGAGAACGCAAACGTTTGCAATGAAGCAGCCAATGTTTTCATTTTCATCCGACAATAACATTTGGTGACCTGCTTTGCTACATGCAGTCATCAACAAGACGTTAATTGTGACGGCCATCCTTGGTCGCCATATCAGGCTAGATTGCATGCCCTATCTTTTCATCAGCTTGAGAACTTCATATAATAACTATCCTGCATAAGAATAAGAAAGGCTAAACAACACGTTCTGTTCGCCATGGCTGTTTCTATATTAGCTGGCTCGCAAGTGAAATGCAAAATTCTGATCACATGTAGCCGTGCTGCATAGCAAAGTAATATTTCTACCTGAGGACACATTAGCTTACAGTTCATTGCTTGCTTTTCCTCGCTGCCTCACTACAGCATAATCATGGTGCAGAAACACTAGACAATATGTAGGCACAGTGAGAACTGCCAGACAGGAGTATGGAAGTCTGGATGTTCGAGGGATTGTGTCAAGTTGCAGTACAATGGATTCATGAAACATCGTAAAGCCTTTTTTAAATCAATTATATTATGTAAGATGTTTACAATGTATGTTTATGACACTTTTAAAATGTATCCTGAAGGCAATCATCAAAACGTATGTAAAAATGAATCTGAAGTCTTACTATTGGCCCATTACTGTAATGGACAGACTCTCTGACTAATAGGGAGTCTTAGGTTGGAACTCCAGGCAAACAGCTCAATACAGAATTCTCAAACAATGTATACTGCACAGATATAATCCAGGATTGAAGGTTATTTAGACTTCATCAACATGTATGTTTAGATTCTCAAACTCAAGTGTAAAATTCCTGCTAAGCTGCGGATGGTGCATATAGCCAGCCATTCAAGTGAATGGTTGTACAAGGGTCTACTTGTGTAAACATCTATGCTTCTTTGTATCAATGTTTAGCTATGCATATGCTTATGATGTATTTCTCTGAGTGTGAAACTCACACGTTGGTGGGGAATACACCATCTGTGGCTCTCTAGGTGTAAGAAAGCATTGAGAATGTTACTCTTGAAAAATGTTTGAGCCTCTAAATGCCTGTGCACATGAGGCCTTATTATTGTAAAATATTAGAAGCAGAGACTGGTTTAGGGCCAGTGTCGACAGCAGGGCCGCTGATAGGGCAGTACAACCAGCCCTTCTGTACCGGGCCCGGCTCAGCAGGGGGGCCCGGGGAACTTCATTCTCCAGCTATGTGTGAAAGCACTTTGCCTAGGAGAAAGCATTTGACAATGCTCCTAGGCTTGTTGTAATATACATATATTTTACCCGGGCCCCATCAGCGCAGCAGAGGGGCCCAGGTGGTGATTAGCAGAGAGGGACTATTTTCTTTATTTCAGGTGCCGGCGTCTAAAGCTGGAACCGCACATTTTTAAAGTTTCTGCTGGCCGCGGCTGATGACAGCCAATGTCTGGCGGAGTGATTCTCCTTTCCTCCCACAGCAACTGAGGAGGGCAAAGGACGGGGCTGTAGCCGAGCAGCGTGAGATTATTGAAGAGAGAAGTGACCGAGAGCGCAGGCAGCACAAGGATCCGATGCACGGGCAGGCTCACAATGTCTGCTTTCTGAAAGGTACAGAGACACATCCAATTCATACATACAGAGAGACATGCATCACCTTTTGTACTGTGTGATCATCATCGTGATAATGATGATGATCACAAAAGCACAGTGAGATGCTGTTAGGTCTTGTTTACTTTTGTATTTGGGTGGGAGTGGCAGTAAAAATGTGCAGCTCAGCCACAGTTTTACCATTTTCCAATCACTCCCTCTTATGCTTCCAAACAAGACCTAACAGTTAGAATCTCACTGTACACTACCTATCATAAGTTGAGGCATTACCCAACCCACAGTCACATATATACATGGATCCTGTATACATGTGGCTCTGAAGCAGGGAATTTCTTGGCCACTTATGATTGGCAGGGCACTGCGGCGGCGGGATGGCGGTGGGTGGGGGGGGCCCTGTCAGATAGGCTGTACGGGGCCCCATGATTTCTAACAGCGGCCCTGGTGGACAGGCTTGTGTTTGTTAGAGAATGCTTCTCTACCTATACAAGTCTATAAAATCAACTGAAGCAGGTTAAGTGCAGGTCAAATCCATGTCAACTGCACTTGTAATGACTTCTGAATGACCTGAGAAGCATCTTAAACAGATGTTAACTGCACATTTTCTCATTAAAGCCCACTCTCACTGGCCCTAAAGTCCCTTTCACACCGGACGGGCTCCATTGGAGTCTGCCTACTCACCTGGGAATCTGTCCGCTGATCCTCGCTAAGCAGGCAGATGGCTGGTCCATGTCCACCCTGCTTATGCAGAATGGACACAGACACAACCCACTCTCCTCCATGGTTTGATGTAAATGGACCAGCTGCTCATTTACACCTGACTATTATCCAATCCGATCCACCAGATGAATGTTTTTAGTGGATAGGATCAGATCGGATGTTGGGGGGGGGGGTGTCAACAGGAAAATGTCTGTTGATACCCACTGCTCCATAGAGGAGACTAAAGGGTCCG
Source organism: Rana temporaria (assembly GCF_905171775.1). NCBI lineage: Eukaryota > Metazoa > Chordata > Amphibia > Anura > Ranidae > Rana > Rana temporaria. Next base: position 479,333,309 of record NC_053490.1, read on the forward strand.
ATCGGGTCTGCCTGAAAAACTGATAGGCGGACCTGATCAGTCCACTAGTGTGAAAGGGGTTTACATAGCTGACTGATGGAGATCAGCAGCAAAGAGATACAAAATAAACAAAATTCTTGTTTTCACCTATTTTTCATTCAAGACACATGGCAATTGTTTACGATAAAAAAATGCTTTAAGAAATGGGATGTACAGACTCCTGACCCCCTAAAGGCCTTACGTGCAGGTATGTTAAAGTCACTAGAAAGTATTGACAGAACTTGATCAAGCAGGTATAGAGCTCTTCAGGATTATCTTAAAATGGTTGTAAAGGCAGGTTTTTTATCTTAATACATTATGCATTAAGATAAAAACCTTTTGTGCGCAGCCCCCCAATACTTACCTGAGCCCCATCTAGATCCAGCGATGTTGCACGAGAGACTCAGCTGTTCATGACTCCCCTCCTCATTGGTAAAAGGAAAAAAAAGGAAAAAAAGTGCGCTTGTCTAATATAATAGGTGGTAGCTGCAAACTCAAAATGTTTATACAAACAAATAATGATATGGGTAAAAGGTGGAGTTGCGCTGAAAAAACAACAAACTGTGTCTTATGCAGATCCCCAGTGAAAAACAACAAAAAAGAAAGTCCAATAAACAATCTAGAAGATTTCTTCAGATGTGCAAAAAATGTAAAAAAAGGTGATGAAAACAGTTCATTGTAAAAACAGCTGTTGAAAACGTGTTCAAGCAAAGAAATGTAGAGAAAACAAAAATTAATCCAGGATGCCTGGTGTTGCTGACCCTTACCGGAGTTAATGATCCACAGGATCAAAACGAGCGGATAGCCATACACATGGGCTAAACAGGGGAACGAATCCACAGCCAGACGCAGACACCCGATGATCCAGCAATGGTGAGCAACCAAAAAAAGAACAGAACTCCAATAGTGTGATATTGTACAATAAAATAAAAAGATAAGCACCCCAAGTGACTGGCAAACGGACAGTGTGACAAAAACCTCCACCTCAGAACACACTGGTCCTTACCAGATTCATGTGAATAAGGGCAGTGAAATCATGGAAGATGACTGTGCAGCTGTAGTAGGGAGAACTCACGTCCAGCAATCTTCAGAAAGGCACTCAGGGCAATGGTCCCACCATCAGAGAAAAAAAGGGGCCACAATGGTGTGATATCGTTTGGCGAATTTAATAAAATAAAAATAGCTCACTTACAGGTAGGTAGACATATATCAGCAGACAAACAAAGTTCCGACCGGTACGGAACTGTTCCTCACAAGCGGTGACGTCAAGCGCGCCTCCTCCCAACGTTTCATCCAATAGGACTTGATCACGGGGTCCCCTCCTCATTGGCTGAGACAGCAGCGCCATTTGCTCCCACTGCTGTCAATCAAAATTAGTGAGCCAATGAGGAGAGAAAGGGGGCAGGGGCTCTGTGTCAGAATGGACACAGAAAGCTGCGGCTCGGTTGCCCCCATAGAAAATTGCTTGCTGTGTGGGCACTCAAGAGAAGGGAGGGGCCAGGAGCACCGAAGAGGGAACCGAGAACAGGAGGATCTGGGCTGCAAAAAAAATATTTTTAGTATCACTTTAAAGTGATTGTATGGCCTTATGCACACTGGACATTTTTTTTTCACAGCTGCTGTTTTTGGCTTTAGGCATTTTTTTCTGCAGCTAGTAAACTCTCCAGCATGTTATCCTTTGTGTTCGGGCACACATAGGCTTTTATCAGCATTTTGGCAGGGGTGTTTTCTGGCTGTAAGAATCCCAGAACTAGTGGATTTGAAGAGGAGTTTTTCAGCTGTAAAAATGCTCTAACTCTGTAAAACACATGCTATTCTGCATTTATGAGCATTTTCGAGCCATACGTTTTTGTGAAAGTATAGTATTATTAAACGCAAACGCTAAAAAATGCTAATGCAAAAATTTGGAAAAACTTGTGTTTTTAATGCCGCATTCTACAGCTAAAGCTCCTGCAGATTTTCAAACTTCCAGTGGGCATGAGACCTAAAAGGAAAAAATGCAATAAAAACAAACAAACAAGTTATACTTTCCTGCTCTGTGCAATGGCTTTGCACAGAGCAGCCTCAATCTCCTCGTCTCGAGTCCTCCACCGGCGCTCTGGGCTCCTTCCTCTTGCCAAGTGCCCCCATAGCAATCCTTTACAACCACTTTAAAGTTCCACCCATTTTTGAGAGGTGGTCTTAAATGAAAGACAACCTCTCAACACCTCGTTTTTGGATATTAAAAAAATAATTATTTTCTTTATCACCTTTTTGGAAGTACTGAGTGTACTTCCGATCCAGCCGGACCACGGCCCAAGACGTCACATCCTCTTCTGAAGTGAACTCCCCCATTGTCTTCTGGGACTTGTGTGTGTCCCAGAACACAAGCTGGCCATTCACAAAGCGTTGCGACTCGCACAGTAGGAAACCGGCAGTGAAGCTGCAAGTTGGAATGGCAGTGCCGGCACCCAATCTGATGGACGGATCAGCCTCAGGGGGCTGACATCGTGGGCTGCTTGGACAGGTAAGCGTCCTTATTAAAAATCAGCAGCTACAGTGTTTGAAAAAAAATTCAGGCTTGGAACACTGCTTTAAGATCACCGTAAGGATAGATAAGACTGTTCTGTTCTCACACAGGCAATAATAATATGAACCCTTGAATAAAGAGACACAGGCCAGACATGGGTAACAGAAGGATTCGTTTTCAGCAGCCATATTGTTAGTAGGCCACGACTGGAACACTGCTTGATGAAGTTCTCATTCAGGCCAATTGCATTTGAAGGCCGACTTCTGTAAGTCAATGGGAATTCTTTTATAAAGCTCATGGCTTTTTTTAAACCATTTTTTATATAGAATAACTATCTAAAGGGACTCATTGATTACCCATGCATATTGAGTTATGACCTATTCAAGCATCACTTTTAAAAATATATTTCAGAATAAACAAAATTGATAAGCTATATAACCCAAGGTGATATCGTGCATGGGAAATACGTAGAGAAAAGACGATAGTTAAATTGTGATAGGGGAAATGTTTTGGGTAGGTTGGGGATAAATGAGAATTTCTGCCAGGTTTTCACTTTTTTCCTTTGACCCTTTTTAAAAGATGTTTCCCTCATTTCCCAAGTCTGTGACACCAATACAGGAAATTGGGGAAGTAGCTGTAACCAAGACATAAAGGCATAGACAGAAGGTAAAACCTTGTCAGACATTCTTACCCTTACCCATTCTACTACAAATATGTTTTTTAAATGTATGGGCTCCCATTGGAGGAATTGTCCATCACTTCCTCTCCTCACAGGAAGTGAGTGGAAATCTACCAAATAGTGACACATATATGAATAAAAACATAGGTCCCCAACCCTTTCCTGCTATATCCAAAAAGAAATCAAACATTTTGGCTGGAGTTGAGCATTAAAAAGTACAAAGAATACTATTTTTTCTTTTTAACTTTAATTTTTTTTTTTGTTGTTGTTATTATCACTTCCACATATCATGGGATTGATGTAGCCTGTTTTCATACAAAGTTCTTTCTTTTTATGATTAAAGCCACTAGAAAGTGATATAGTGAAAAGATGCCTCTTATCTGATCCCTGTGGGATATACCATCGGCATCCATAAAAATATAGCATCTATTTTACAGCACTAGGAGCTCACACTCCATCAGATATTAGCTGATGTGTTATATGCAACAATAAACTGTAACTGTGGATTTCACAAAGCCCCGACTTCCCTGGTCACCATTGTGTTTAACCCAGCTGCTGTGAGTCATTCTGACACATGGTTGGGTGGCACTGACATTTAATCTGTCAGGGTGTCGGGAGTCACAGAACTGCTAATTTGCATATTATCAGCTTTCCCAGAGCCTGCATACCAACAAGAGTTCATACACAAGTACATTAGAAGATTTAAATAGCTTTGGTTTTGCCAGAGTTTATATAAAGATATTAATGCAGGATATTTTTAGTGGAAACAGTTGTAATGTTTATGTAATGTTATTATGAAATGTTCACATTTTGAGCACCCTGCTGTAGGCTTCTTCTTAAATTTACTTTTTTAAATGTAAAAAAGTGTATATATATATATATATATATATATATATATATATATATATATATATATATATATACACACACACAGTATACTGTACATACACAGATATATATATATATTATATATATATATATATATATATATATATACACATACACACAGTATATACAAGATGTGACAAAAAAAATTCTGGAATAGACTGTATTTGCACAGGACCATTGTTATGGTGGAGATTCCACTTGTCAGGCCAGAGTTCTGGACTTTTTGGTCAGATTCTTGTAACTTTTACAGAATTTCCAAGTGACAATGTTGGTTGACCAAAATTACCATGTTCTACTAACTTGTAGTGAGCTATCCCTTTTATTTTGAAAAAAACAAAACAAAAAAAACAGCATGAGTGTATGAGGGTTTGCACTCTGTCCCCGTTTGTATCTGTTCTTTAAGTTTTTCTGCCCAATTCTTCTATCATCATGGACATCTTCCCATCCCTCCTTAAATAACCTATGCCATTCACAAACACTTTGTTTCTTCAGGAAATATTCACCATAAGCCTGTTGATACTTCTACTACTCCATAAAGATGGAGTCAACTGATATTCAACCCAGGCGAGTACGGATTGGAACATGTCAGAACACGCTTGAGTGTAAATGGCTGTATGACACTCCACCACAGAATGCGGAGGGCATTCTGGGAATTAAATTGTCAATTCCCATATATATAATAATATAATATTATAATACTGTATATCGTAATCTACTGCTTTCTGTCATATAGCTATATATGCACACAGAAATGTAATTTTCCTCTTTAGTGACCATTGCTCTATCAGACAGTCAAGGCATAATCCTTAGTATAGAACTACTGAAAGAAAACGTGATAGTGGCTAAGCCACATAATGCAAACAGTGTATTCTTTTGGGTAAATCTGAGCAGTTGCAACAACCTAGCACATACAGGTGCATCTCAATTTTTTTTAATATTATCAAAAAGTACATTTATTTTAGTAATTCAATTAAAAAAAGGGATATGCATATATTCTATAGATTTGTTACACACAGAGTGATATTTTTCCATAATTTATTTCTTTAAATGTTTATGATAATGGCTTACAGCTAGTGAAAACCCCAAATTCTGTCTCTCAGAAAATTTGAATATTATGAAAAAAGGTCAATATTGTAGAATTTAGATGTCACACTCAAATCAGATAATTAACTCAAAACATCTGTAAAGGTTTCCTGAGCTCTTAAATGGTCTCTTAGTCTGGCTTGGTAGGTTACACAATCATGGGGAAGACTGCTGACTTGACAGTTGTCCAGAGGACAGTCATTGACACCCCCCGCAAGAAGGGTAAGTCACAAAAGATCATTGCTAAATAAGCTGGCTTTTCACAGAGTGCTGTATATATAGAAAAAGGTGCACAAGCAACAGGGATAACCGCAGCCTTGAGAGGATTGTGAAGGCCATTCAAGAATTTGGGGGAGAGTCACAAGGAGTGGACTACGGCTGGTGCCAGTGCTTCAAGAGCCATCACACACAGACGTGGGCTACAGCTGTCAAATTCATTGTGTCAAGCCACTCCTGATCCAGAGACAATGCCAAAAGCGTCTTACCTGGGCTAAGGAGAAAAAGGACTGTACTGTTTCTCAGTTGTCCAAAGTCCTCTTTTCAGATGAAATCAAATGTAGCATTTCATTTGGAAATCAAGGTCTTAGAGTCTGGAGGAAGATTGGAGAGGCAAAGAAGTTGCATGAGGTCCAGTGTGAAGTTTCCACAGTCTGTGATGATTTGGGGAGCCATGTCATAAGCTGGTGTTGGTCCACTGTGTTTTATCAAGTCCAAAGTCAGTGTAGCCCTCTACCAGGAAATTCTAGAGCACTTCATGCTTCCCTCTCTTAACCAGCTTAATGGAGATGCTGATTTAATTTCCCATCTGGACTTGGCACCTGCCCACACTGCTAAAAGTACCAGTACCTGATTTAATGATCATGGTATCACACTGCTTGATTGGAAAGCAAACTTGCCTGACCTAAACCTCATAAAGAATCTGCAGGGTATTGTCTAGAGGAATATGAGAAACACCAGACCCAACAATCCATACGAGCTGAAGGCTGCTATCAAAACAACCTGGGCTTCCATAACACCTTAGCAGTGCCACAGGCTGATCGCCTTCATGCCACACTGCATTGATGCAGTAAATCATGCAAAAGGAGCCCCAACCAATAATTGAGTGCATACTATACTGTACATGGACATGCTTTTCAGTAAGCCAACATTTCTATATTAAAAATAATAAGTGGTCTTATGTAATATTCCAATTTTCTGAGCTACTGAACTTTGGGTTTTTATCATCAAAATTATAATAAAGAAATGCTTGAAATATATCACTTTGTGTGTAGTGAATCTATATAATATATGAGTTTCACTTTTTGAATTGAATTACAAAAATAAATGAACTTTTTGATAATATTCGAATTTTTTGAGAAACATCTGAATATGTAATAGTGAATATGCCTGACTTTTAGGGTAGGTAAGGATTTCATTGGTGGCTTTGATGAAATAGCTATACTGCATATAAAACAGATTATTTAATGCACCCTTGAGTGGGTGTGTTGAAAAATGTCTTTCTTACATCACAATCAAAGAAGCAAATAGTGTTTCCAGGTGATCAGGTAATGGACCACAGTGATATACTGCTTTCCTGAGCATTTGCTCCTTGTTCTTTGTATTCATCCCTAACGGAAGTTTACATTTTGGCCAAACAGTAGCTTTCATTGTCATATTCTATAGAAGCATTCCATTAGGCCAATCACAGGCACATATAAATAAGACTACAGGATCCCTTTAAGAAAAATCCTGTTACTTTTTAAAATCTATTAAATAGTTCTGTTGTGCAGTTAGAGCGATAGACATTGTCGTCTTGAGTTGTCTGTTCCTTAATTGGAGGAGAACACATTATTTCCGCACAGCTATTCTCCACATTGTCTATATTTTGGAGCTCACAACTGTACTTACTTACCATGTTTATTGCTGAGAAAGGACATTTTATAATTGTTTATAAGGATAAACTATTCCAGCCTAAAGTAATGTGCATAATTTGTAAACACCTGAACCAAACAGAAAGGGAAATTCTGTTCTGTTAGGGATTGAAAATGAAGTGGCATACAATACAGAAAAAAATATTGTAATGAAAAGTACAGAATATATTGTTCTCTAAATCCAAATGCTTAGATTGCATGCAATATGCATAGTAATTGGCATATTTATGTTAAAATCCCTGTACTCAACAAATGCGGTTGCTAAGTGCATATAACTTGTATCATTGCAGTGATCAGGCACATGGGCAAGATAGTCATTATTTTTTTAACCACTTTGTGATTCAAAGTTATTCTACCTATATAAATCAATTGTAATTAGAGCAATCTATGAAGGATGGGATCATTAGCCATAGGAACCAATAGAATTCCCTGATTTTTTTTGACCAGCATATATGAATCCTGGCTGGTTGCTTTTGACCTGGAAATTGTTACATGTTACACCCTAAATATGGATATAATGTGTAACATGCTCTAAAAGGTGAACTTATACTTTTAGGCCTCGTACACACGATAGGTTAACCAGAGGACAACGGTCTGATGGACCGTTTTCATCAGTCCAAACCGATCGTGTGTGGGCCCCATAGGTTATTTAACCTTAGGTTAAAAAAAAGCCAACTTGCTTTAAAATCAACCTATGGATTCCTAACCGATGGAAAAAAAAAACGATCGTTAGTAGGCACAACCATCGGTTAAAAATCCACGCTTGCTCAGAATCAAGTTGACGCATGCTTGGAAGCATTGAACTTCATTTTTTTCAGCACGTCGTTGTGTTTTACGTCACCGCGTTCTGACACGATGGTTTTTTTAACTGATGGTGTGTAGGCACGACATACCATCAGTCAGCTTCATAGGTAAACCTAGGACAATGGTCCTTCAGACCGTTGTCCTCTGGTTAACCTATCGTGTGTACGAGGCCTAAGTTAGAGATCAAATCTGAAACTTAAAATTGAACTGAGCCAAAATGGAAAAAAAAAATTTCATAGGTGGGAGAAAAAGGCCTGGCAACTCAAGTTAAAAGTTCACCTCCAGCTAATGCTTTTTCAGCAGTAATGGCAAACTCCAGTGGGTTTCAGTGCTTTTCAGGCCATTACATTCTATGGGGCAGATCCACGTAGCGGGGCGCATTCTTCCGTCCGGCGTAGCGTATTTCTGATACGCTTAGGCGACGTAAGGGCGCACAATTCAAATGGATGTGATGGGGACGTGTTTTATGTTAATACGTCTTGACCCGACGTAAATTACGTTTTTTTTAAATGCATGGCAGTTTACTACCAATTTAATACTATAATTACAGGCATTCACCACATACAGTTACCAGAATACAACATTTTGGTTGACCTTTGAATCAATAGTTCGTTTATAATATCTCCCGTGACCAGGTCTGCACAGCCGTTGTAGCATAATGAGACTACCTTAACTCTACTCTCTTTGGATTCTCTATTTAATAATATAAAGAATGGCACATAAGTTAGATAGACAGACATTGGGAATTGGAGTATCCAAGACACAGAAGAAGCTAGGAACAACTGCAATGCAATGGTTGCTCCATTATTATTATTTTTATCCCCATAGGTTGACTTAAAGCTTTGCCATCTTTGGGCCCCAAAAAATGAAGACTTTGCATATTGAAAAGCTATATGAAAAAAAATGGTGTTTTCCCACCATGCTTTAGTACAACCAGGGGCGGACTGACAACTCATGGGGCCCCCGGGCAATAGAAGATTATGGGGCCCCCGGGCTTACAGATGGCCACCATGCCAGGAGGCAGTGCAGAGGCGGGGCAGCTAAAATCTAGGGAATTTCACATCAAAAGCTTGTCGGTTTCGGACATATCAGGGACAGATGTAAAAAAAAAAAACTGATTTTTACATACTGTCCCTGGTTTTACTGAGCCTGGCAACCCTGATGGGGCCCCCTAGTGGCATGGGGCCCTCAGGCAGTGCCCGAATGCCTCAATGGTCAGTCCGCCCCTGAGTACAACCATATACATAAAACCAGCTAAACATATTTGCTTACAATTTTTAGAATTTCTCAGCTTTGCACATCAAACTCTTCTGTTTATTGATCAATAAATCTTAATAACTTTGAAGGGAAGAAAAGAAAAACAAATGGAGACAGTGAACCAAACAAAATATTAATTTTCAGTGGAAAACCTATTTCACAAAGCAGTCAGAGCATAGAAAAGAAAACACAGAAGACACAATACATTAGTATAATTGGAAAGCGCATAAAAAATACTGCACATTCAGCTTAACAGTTTTACAAATTTTTAAATGTAACAAAAACGGCAGGGGAGTAGTAACATGCAGGTATACATAAATACAACCAGGTGATAAGTTTGAATATTCCTGATAATTAAATCTGAATTTACAATTAATATTTCATTTAGGTCCCAGAAACTGCCACATGCTCAACATGGTATAAAGGGAGATGAAAGACAGAAGATTATCTCTCTTATCTTCAAGCTTTCAATATTTACAATGTCTCAATCCTCTTTTTTTATTTGATAACATTTTGGATTGCAAATGAGGCACAGACTAAATAGTATTTACGGTACTAAAAATAACTGGCAAAATAATGTTTTTTACAATTTTTCACACTGTTAAAAATGTTATATTACAGGTAAGACTGTGTAAAGTGTTGTTAACCACTTGAGCCCTCAGGCTTTTTTTCCCCCTAAATCCCTTTAAGTCCCAAAGTGTTTTTTTTTTTTTTTTCTGGTGATGTCTCGGTTCTGTACACCTTTTAGCATTTGTAATCTGCTTTAAAGAATTATACATCTATTTTTTTCAGGACAGATATGGCTTTATTTGGTAGCAAATTTGGATACACATATATTTGTCTTTGGTTCTTATTTGGGAATAAATAGTAAACAATTATAAATGTTCCTGTTATTTTTTCCAACAAACCTTTACATAATTTGTGCACCCACATATATTTACCCAAAAGTATATAATCAAGAAAGTCTACTGATTGAAATAAAATAACATTAGTGTGATGTTTATGTAACCAAGTGATGGTAAGGTTCAAAGTGAACACGTGTTTTTTGTTAGGAGAGCTCTACAGTATTCCATTTTCAACACCTCATTGCGACTCACACAGAGAAAAAAAAAAACAGTTTGTGTAAATTGGTAGCATGACATTAACAATGGATCAAGTTAGGGTGGTGACTGCACAATTTAGCACATTGGTGAGCTTTTCACAGGTTTTCAATGGCAAAAAAATTGAAATTACATTGTAGTATTGAACATGTCACCATTTTTATAGGTAAATATATTTCTAAAGGTGCTATTGTCATGAAATTCTCACCACACGTCGGTAACAATCTATACATATCAATAACCATGCAATCCATACAAACCAAAACAAATGAGTTCAGAAATTAAAGTGGATGTAAACCCACTCTCATCCTTTCTAAACTACTGTCATAGTGCTGATCTATAAAGATATGCATGCCCCCTGCATGTATCCCTACCTGTCAAATGTTTCCCCTCTGTCTGTTATAAGAACTAAAAATCTGCAGATTCTGTGGTTGGATCTGTTGTCTGGAGCTTGGTGGGTGGAGTCGTGATGTCAGTAGACTCCCCGCCGTCCTCTACACTCCCCTTGTCAACACACATTTTCTCTTGTGTATTCCTTACACTATATTTTGCTATGATCACTAACATCCAATCAAAATTCAGAAAAGTAACCACATGACTTCAGAAAATGAGTGGGGATGGAAATTAAAAAATAATGCCTGTCTCCAGGCTAGTGCATGAGATATGTAAATAACATAACACATAGAGCGGACTAAGGTTTTTCTCTGTAAGTCCATTTTATTTCACTGAACAATAAAAGAGGATTGCTCAGAGCTGGATCAACTCTGTGTGGCAAGACTGGGCACAGATGATAGGAAATCTTATACTATACATTGTGACATCAAAAAAATTATGTGTAATAAAATGGAATGACATAGGGGAAAAGTATTGAACATATGAAGAAAGGGAGGTGCAAAAATGCATGGAAAGCCAAGATACCAGCTGAAATCTATTAGTAGTTCGAAAGCCCCTTGTCAGTACAAATAATATCAGCTGGTTCAGTCTTAACTGATGGCTTATAAAAAAGTGTCTCATTCCCAAGGTGTCACACGAGAGACATCCCATGATGGGCAAAAGCAAAGAGTTCTTTAAGACATTTTCAAGCTTATTGTTACAAAACATACTGATGGCATTGGTTACAGAAGAATTTCTAAACTTCTGAATTTTCCAGTGAGCATTGTTGGGGCCATAATACAGAAGTGGAAAAAGCATAATTTCACCATAAACCAACCAAAACCAGGTGCTTCTCGCAATATTTCTGACAGAGGAGTGAAAAGAATTATCAGAAGAGTTGGCCAAGAGTCAATGACCACTTGTGGAGAGCTTCAGAAATCAGGTACAATTCATTCAAAGAAACCAATAAGTAATGCTCTCAACCACCATGGGCTGTATGTACGTTCACTACACAAGATTACATTGCTGAAGAAAAACATGTTGAAGCTCCTTTAAAGTTTTCTGCACAACATTTAGACAAGCCTGTGAAATACTTGGGGAATGTAGTCTGGTCAGATGAGATCAAAATTGAACTCTTTGGATGCCATAATACACACCATGTTTGGAGGTCAAATGGCACTGCACAACACATAAAAAACACTGTTTGGATGTGGGAACATCATGGTGTGGGGCTGTTTTTCAGCATATGGAACTGGCAAACTTCATATCGCTGAAGGAAGGATGAATGGAAAAATATACCAAGACATTCTTGATAAAATTCTGCTGCCATCTATCAGGATGATGAAGATGAAACGAGGGTGGACATTTTATCAAGACAATGATCCCAAACACAAAGCCAAGGAAACTCTCAGTTGGTTTCAAAGAAAGAAAATAAAGCTGCTGGAATGGCCCAGCTAATCACCTGGCTTAAAACCAATAGAAAATCTATGGAAAGAACTAAAGATTGAAGTTCATAGAAGAGACCCACAGAACCTTCAAGATTTGAAGACTGTGTGGAAGAATAGGCCGAAATGACACCGGAGCAATGCATGCGACTAGTTCTTACATACAGGAGGCGTCTTGAAGCTGTCATTACCAACAAAGGATTTTAGATTCTAGCTTTAAAGTACACGTTTTTGTTTTGGGGAGGTATTGTATTGCTGTCTGTGCCCCTATTATGGAGGCTTACTCTCTTTGTTTGTCCTGGTAACTATTATCAATGGGAGGGAAAGTAAATATCTTGAGTTGTCTCGAGTGCAGGAATAGAGGGGACATTTTCTAGTTCTGGTGACTGTGGTGACAACCAGGGATTCCTTCACTTTGGATGGATTTCCTCTCATGCCGCGTACACACGGTCGTTTTTTGTGATGAAATAAATCAACGTTTTTAAAAACTTCATTTAAAATGATCGTGTGTGGGCTTCACATCGTTTTTTGTCTTAAAAAAAACGACAAAAAAAAAATTCGAACATGCTTCAATTTTTTATGTTGTTTTTCAAAATGTCGTTTTTTGTGTCATAAAAAATGATTGTGTGTGGGATAAAATGAAGTTTTAAACAACGTTTTAAACCCGCGCATGCTCAGAAGCAAGTTATGAGATGGGAGCTTGAATGGAAAAGAGTGCCGTCGTATGTGTTGTACGTAACCGTGCTTTACTAGAGCATTTTCAGAAAACTATGGTGTGTGGGCAACGTCGTTTTTTATGATGAAGTTTGAAAGTTTTTTTTCATGATAAAAAACAACGTTTTTTTACAAGACAAAAAACTACCGTGTGTACGTGGCATCACTTTCTGTTTTGGCTCTGGGACAGAAAGTGGAGGGGAATTTTCCAGAAAAAACACAAAATGTAAAATAGGAATTGGACAGTGGATATAACTGTCCCTTACTCTATCCAATTAAAACAATATATACTTAAAGCCATTCAGCTCACTACATGCTAATATTATTTGCAGATGAGGAGTTATTGGCTGGTATGTAGTATGTTTACATATTTTCATATTTTTAGGAGGCCGGGCCTGCTATATAGTTTAGTGTGGATTACAAGGAGTTAACTCACCACTGAAAATTGTTCTTACTATTTCTGCTCAATTCCTCCAATCCGCCTCTGTAAAGGTCAGATGATGCTGACTTTTGCTGCCCTGCCCCAGGCACAGTCAAACTAATTTCCCATTGAGTCATCCTTTCTGTGTATATCATTCTGCAACTGTCACCAGAGTCGAGATATATATTATCTCCAGTACTGGCCATTTTGGTCACAGGTCCTCCTAATGAATTGTATCTTTCATATTTACTTGTCTTTACAATTCACATCAATATTCATAAAACACGGAATAGTTTTTCCAATAAAATGTCAAATGAAACAAACAGCACAAATGCCAGCTAGGTAAAAATGAACTAATTAGCAAGGCAGTGCACAGATTAATGATGTTGTGCACAATACAACATTCCAGCAATCAGTCACAAAATAAAAATTCCTGTTCTACCAGTGAAATCTAAGTAGGTGCCATGACTTAAGTCACCCATATGTAGCATCTTCCTAGGACAGGTGCTAGAAGTTTATTTTTTGGATCTGCTGTTAGAAGTGGAGATACGATTGAAAACCGGTCGTGTGTACAAGGCATTAGGAGAAGCCTTAATGCCCTGTACACACGATTGGTTCGTCTGAAGAAAATGGACCGATGGACCGTTTTCATCAGACGAACCGATCGTGTGTGTGCCCCATCAGTTTTTTTCCCATCGGTGAAAAAAAATAGAACCTGTTTTAAAATGTTCGTATGGTTAAAAAACCGATGCAAAAAAAGGATCGTCTGTGGGGATGAGAGTCAAGTCGACGCATGCCCTGAAGCATTGAACTTAATTTTTCTCAGCACGTCATAGTGTTTTACTTCACCGCGTTGGACAAGATCGGATTTTTAACCAATGGTGTGTAGGCAAGACTGATGAAAGTCAGCTTCATCGGATATCTGATATAAAAATCCATCGGTTCGTTTTCATCAGATGAACCGATCGTGTGTACAGGGCATAAGAAGTCCTGAATAATTCTCACTCAGTAAAGAGCCATAGGATCACCCCTAAAGTCACAGGAACATTCAAAGCAACATCCGTGACAACATCCACAGAGGATCTTCCTGGGTAAATTAATGGCAAAGTCAAGCTGAAGCTGAGATCCTCGGAGATTTCTCAGGAGAGAGACTGTTGCCTTTATACCCCTTATTAGCACGATCTTCCCAGACTTTCTGCCAAGGTTGTGCCTCAGACAGGGCCCCCGGTGCTAAAACCATGTGCTACTTTTTTTTGCAGGAAAATGCTTTATGTTTCATAGCTGCTTCAAAATAGTGTCCTCTTTCAAGTTGTTTGTTCTGGGCATCCCCAAGATTTATACTATCCCTATCCCAGTTGTTCAAAACAATAAAAACTAAAAAAAAACACCATTTGCCTGATACTGTCTGAGGATTGAGTGAGTTTGGATGCATCTGACTGAATTACCCTCTGCCTGGTTGCTTGCCTTGTTAAGGGATCAGAACCTGGGATCAAATTGCCAGACCAAGTAAGAGTCCGCTACACATACATAGGTCACAATTCGACCAGTCCCTGCTAAACCAGCCAATTTTTGATCCAGGTTTGGGCAGGGTGGTTGTACTGAAGTTGATCTGTTAATCAACTTCTATACAACTATCCTGTCAGATTTTTCCTGCTTGATCAGCACCGCCGGCTTTAGCCATCAGGGCTGATCAGTGTATTTTGATAGCTGTGAGATTACAAAGGCATAGCGGTAGGATCCCATATCCATCTCAATTGAATGGAAGGGGAAATCAAATCATTTTTTTTTTCATTCAACCGCTGCTCTATGAGCAGTTCTTTACTGTCAGTGGATACATTTAGGAGTATATTTATCAATGTTTTCACCCAAGATTCACACACTTTCTAATTAAATCTTATGAGAAATCTGTAAATCTTGGGTAATTTTTGGGTGAACATATTGATACCTAGTCCCTTAATGTAAATCTAGTTAAAAAAATTACAGGTAATTTCTAACCACATGAGTACCAGCCTGTAATACAATTTCACTACTAGGCCATTTTGCAGTTTTCTGTGCTGTGATAGTTTGAATGACAATTACTGTATCCAAATAATTTTTTGCGATAGAGCTTCCTTTTGGTGGTATTTAACAACCACTGGATGTTTGCTGTGAAAGGAAAAATTACCAATAGTTTTTGAAAGAAATATATTTCCCTATTTTCTGTTCGAAAAAATGCCAGTACATTATAAAAAATAAATAAAAAATAAACCCCCCCCCCCCCCCCGAGGGGATCTCACTTTTTGCCACAATTCTTTTCATATTAGAAAAAAAAATACTGACAACTTGGATATTGGTTGCCCATTGGCCGCCCAATCGATATTTATGTAGTGCTGTTTAGAAATGGCCCTGGGTAAATAATGGGCCATTGTTTAAAAACATACCCAAAAAGGAAAGGGGTTAAAAGTTAATGCAATTTCAAAAGTCACTTTCAATATTTTTAAATCTGAAACTTTGAATTTTAAAATAATAACTGGTAATCCTGCAATGAAGGTCCATGTTCAGGCACTTTCTCCTCCAGGGTGACACTGACAATGTTCTGTCCTCATGCCGCGTACACACCATCACTTTATGTGATGAAAAAAAAACAACGTTTTAAATCATGAAATAAAACAACGTTTTTGAAACTTCATTTTAAAAAACGACGTTGCTTACACACCATCGTTTTTTCAAAATGCTCTAGCAAAGCACGGTTACGTTCAGCACTCTTTTCCATTGAAGATAGCTTCATAACTTGCTTCTGAGCATGCGCAGGTTTAAAAATTTAGTTTTAAACGTCGTTTTGCCCACACACTATCATTTTAATTGACACAAAAAACTACGTTTTGAAAAACGACACAAAAAATTGATGCATGCTTCAATTTTTTTTGTCGTTTTTCACAAGACATAAAAAAGAGATTTTTAATACAGCTTACCTGTAAAATCTTTTTCTTGGAGTACATCACGGGACACAGAGCGGCATTCATTACTATATGGGTTATATGGAGTACCTTCAGGTGTAGACACTGGCAATCTCAAACAGGAAATGCCCCTCCCTATATAACCCCCTCCCATAGGAGGAGTACCTCAGTTTTGTAGCAAGCAGTATGCCTCCCAAAATGGTCCTCAAAAAAGAGGGGTGGGAGCTCTGTGTCCCGTGATGTACTCCAAGAAAAAGATTTTACAGGTAAGCTGTATTAAAAATCTCTTTTTCTTTATCGTACATCACGGGACACAGAGCGGCATTCATTACTATATGGGATGTCCCAAAGCAATGCTTACAATGAGGGGAGGGAGAACATCTCCAAGACAAAAGGATTTAATTTAGAGATATACTCAAATCATAATAAATCCAACTTAGTTGAGAAAAATAAAATTTTTAAATTTAACTCGAACAAGAGGAGCCCCCGGAATCCGAGGGTCTCAAACTGCAGCCTGCAGCACTGCCTGCCCGAAGGCAGTATCAGTATTCCTTCTTACGTCCAACTTGTAGAATTTTGTAAACGTGTGGACAGAAGACCAGGTTGCCGCCTTGCAAACTTGAGCCATAGAGATCTGGTGGTGTGCTGCCCAGGAGGCGCCCATGGCTCTAGTAGAATGAGCCTTTAATGATACTGGAGGAGGCAACCCTTTCAAGCCGTAGGCCTGAGTGATTAATTGCTTAATCCACCTAGAAATGGTGGACTTTGCAGCTGCCTGCCCCTTCTTGGGCCCATCCGGTAGAATGAACAGCACATCTGTCTTCCGGATCTTCTTTGTAGCTTTAAGATAGGCCTTCATGGCCCTGACAATATCCAAGGTATGCAGCAACCCTTCCTTTCTGGAAGTAGGTTTAGGGAAGAAGGATGGTAATACCAAATCCTGGTTCAAATGAAAACTGGATATGACCTTCGGAAGGAAGGAAGGATGAGGGCGGAGAACGACCCTGTCCTTATGAAAAACAAGATATGGTTCCTTACAGGATAAGGCTGCCAGCTCCGAAACTCTTCTTGCGGAAACTATGGCAACCAAAAATACTAACTTCCTTGTCAGTAGAACCAAAGGAATATCAGCCAACGGCTCAAACGGTTGTTTCTGTAAACTTGACAGAACAAGATTTAAATCCCACGGACAAAGCGGGGATTTAACTGGAGGTCTAATACGTAAGACCCCTTGAAGGAAGGTCTTAACCAGCGAGTGGGTGGCCAGCGGCCGCTGAAACCACACTGACAGAGCAGAAATCTGTCCTTTGATTGTGCTTAATGCCAATCCTTTATCCACTCCTAGCTGGAGAAAACTTAATACTCTATCGATGGTAAATTTGCGAGAAAGCCATCGCTTGGACTCACACCAGCCTACATAGGCCTTCCAGACCCTGTAATAAATCACCCTAGAGACCGGTTTCCTGGCTCTGATTAGGGTAGAGATTACTTTCTGAGACAGACCTCTACCCCTGAGAATCAGGGATTCAGCTTCCAGGCCGTCAAATTTAGATGCCGTAAGGCAGGGTGGAGGATCGGACCTTGCGATAGCAGGTCTGGCCGTAGAGGAAGAGTCCACGGGTCTCCCACTACCATCCTTAAGATTAGTGAGTACCATGCTCTTCTGGGCCATGCTGGAGCTACCAGGATGACTGGTATGTGCTCCACCCGGATCCTGCGCAGCAGGCGGGGTAGTAACTGGAGCGGGGGAAACGCATAAAGAAGTTTGAACTGATGCCAAGGGCAAACCAACGCATCGGTTCCGCAGGCCATCGGATCCCTTGAGCGGGACATGAACCTGTCTAGTTTCTTGTTGAGTCTCGATGCCATGATATCCACGTCCGGCACTCCCCATCTTTGGCAGAGTGCTTGAAAGACTAGTGGATGCAGAGACCATTCCCCCGGCCATAGAGTCTGGCGGCTTAAGAAGTCCGCCAGAAAGTTGTCCACTCCTGGAATGAATATTGCCGATATGCAGGGCACATGAGCCTCTGCCCATAGAAGAATCAAGCTCACCTCTCTCTGAGCGGCTTGACTCCTGGTTCCCCCTTGGTGATTTATATATGCCACGGCCGTGGCATTGTCTGATTGAATTCTCACCGGGAACCCCTGCAATTTTGACGTCCAAGCCCTGAGGGCTAGTCGAGCAGCTCTGAGCTCCAAGATGTTGATGGGCAACTGCTTCTCTGGCTTTGCCCAAGTACCTTGGCGAGTGCAACCATCCAAAATTGCTCCCCAGCCCGTCAGGCTGGCGTCTGTGGTCACTATCTTCCAAGCCACTGGGCTGAAAGACCTCCCCTTCAGTAGATTCTGAGGGTCTAACCACCAACACAGACTTTGTCGGACTCTTGATGAGAGCGGCAACGGGATATCCAAGGCCTGTGGCCTTCTGCTCCATGCTGACAGGATGGCTGCCTGTAGGATGCGAGTGTGGCTCTGGGCGTATGGTACCGCCTCGAATGTGGCCACCATCTTGCCTAGTAACCTCATACATAGGCGAATAGTCGGTTCTTTCTTGCTTAGAACCAGTAGGATTAATTCCTTGATGGCTTTTACCTTCCTCAGAGGTAGGAACACTCCTTGTTGTTCTGTGTCTAATCTCATGCCGAGATATTCCAACTGCTTTGTGGGCTGGAAAGCTGACTTTTCTCGATTTAGGACCCAGCCGAACCTCTCGAGGTATTGGACCGTGAGGGCCACTGCTCGCTCCAAGCCGGGAGACAAGTGATCTATGACTAGGAGGTCGTCCAGGTATGCTAGGATCGTGACCCCTTGGATCCTTAGTTTGGCTAGGATTGGAGCTAGGACCTTCGTGAACACCCGGGGGGCCGTAGCCAACCCGAAGGGAAGCGCCACGAATTGGAAGTGACGCGAAGCCACCATGAAGCGTAGATATCTTTGATGTGGCTGATAAATTGGAACATGAAGGTAGGCATCCTTTATGTCTATGGACGCCATGAAGTCGTCCTTCTGGAGTGTGGCAGCTGCTGACCGCACGGATTCCATCCGAAATGAGCGGATCTTTAGATATGCATTTACCATCTTTAGGTCCAAAATTGGCCTGACATCTCCATTGGATTTTGGGATGATGAATAGGTTGGAGTAGAAACCCAGCCCCTGTTCCAGGACTGGTACCTCTACTATTACTTCCTGGGAAAGTAGATGATCTAATGCCGATCTTAATGCGGCTCCCTTTTCCGGATCGTTTGGAATCCTCGACTTCTGGAAATGAGGAGGAGGAAACCTTAGGAAATCTAATTTGTAGCCTGTGGCCACGGAAGACCGTACCCACTCGTCGGGAATGCTGGCTTCCCAAATCTCTGAAAAGAGTCGCAGCCTTCCCCCCACCTTCGTGGGTGGGGGCGCCCCTTCATAAGGTTGGCTTGGGGGCTGGTTTTGCTGGTTTGCGAAACCACTGCCTTTTGCCTCTAACAGCCTGTCCTTGTGATCTGCTGTTGAAGCCGAAGTTTGCTTTTGCAGGAGGCCGTCGATACTGCTTGGCATTAGAGGGCCCCTGCCCAGGGGAATACTGTCGTTTAAACGCAGGTCCCTGAACCTTCTTCTTAGTTGGCAAGAGAGTACTCTTGCCGTTTGAAATGGTCTGAATGTATTTATCTAGGTCTTCTCCGAAGAGTTGTCCTCCATGGAAGGGGAACCCTACCAGGAGCTTCTTGCATGGGGGCTCAGCCTCCCAGCTTTTTAACCATAAGAGTCTTCTCATATGGATAAGGGATAACGATAAACGTGACGCTTGCTGGATAGAATCCTTGATTGCGTCTACCGTAAAACATATGGCCTTAGGGACATCCGAAAATCTTTCTGCCTGCTGGGCCGGAATAAGTTTAAGCATCTGCTTAAATTGATCCGATAATGCTTGAGCGACCCCAATCGCAGCCACAGCTGGCTGTACTACTGCCCCTGCAGTAGTGAAGGAGTTCTTAAGTAGTGCTTCCAAGCGCTTATCAACTGGATCCTTGAACACCTGTATGTTTTCTACAGGGCATGTTAACGATCTGTTAACACATGAGATGGCTGCGTCCACTGCAGGAGTAGCCCATCTTTTGGAAAATTTTTCTTCCATAGGATATAGGACAGAGAACCTTTTAGGTGGTAAGAAGATCTTATCTGGCTTGTTCCAATCTTGGAACAAAATTCCCTCTAATAGAGGATGGATCGGAAACACAGCATTGCTTTGAGGCGCCCTCAGTGAGCCCAAAGCTGAAACCGTCGATACCTGGAGATCTGGTACTGGCAAGTTGAATGCCCTATGGACCAAGTCCGACAATCCTTGAATCCACCAGCTCTCCCTCAGGGAGACTGCCCCAGACTCCTCTGTATCCGGGTCTTCGATCCCTGAACCTACTTGGTCCTTGTCCAAGAGGTCGTCCAATTCCCCTGAGGAAAGGACCTCCTCTTCTGAGGGTCCGCGCTCGGGCGACGGAGATCTATTCCGCTTACTGCCCCGCATAGCTGCGGCTATCCCATGCTTTTCTGCATCTCTTTTAAAGAGGTGAGTAATACCTCCTCCGTGACCATCTTAGGGTTGGACTGACCCGCGTCAGCTCCAGCCCCAGATCCCGATGGCCCCAAGGCTCCCTGTAGGGAAAACAGCGGCATACCATGGTACAATACCGAGGTACACCTGCTACCTATTGGTATTTGGAACTATAAAAGTTAATTGTCCAAACACCTGTTTGGGGGATAAAAAAATGCTTCCTCTCCCCTAGATGACTTTTTTTTTTTTTTTTTTTTTTTTCGTTTTTGTTTCGAATCCAGGAAAGAAAAAACATTCTGTCCCCCTGAGTAGTATTGCAAAGAAAAACTATGAGATGGAAAAGAAACAGCCTATTTCTAGGCTTGAAAAAACAGTCCTCTGAAGACTGCAATATCCTTTCTGGCCACTGTGTGTCCTCGGCGCCCCGTGCTGCCGCTCTGGTCTTTCTCCTCAGTTCCAAAGTATTGAATGGAACAAACAAGGAAGGGCCGCCCCTTCCTTTAAGCCACTGACCCGCCCTTCCCCCCCAGCAATCTCAAACAGGAAATGCCCCTCCCGACAGGGGGAGGGGGGGGGATTTTGGGAGGAAGGGACCTCTCTGTTCCAGCAAACTGCAGCCTGCAGCCTGGAACCATGAGGAGGTCAGCGTTTTGCCTGCTTGCAGGCTCTGAGGAGGAAGACTGAATGGAGCATCGCCTGGAGGCCTGCAGGTAAGCAAAGCTCTCTGACACACACATATATTTTTATATAACACAGGCCCCACTCAATGCTTTTCCAACACTACAAGGGAGGTCACATCTTATGGGGAATAATACATAGAGAGCCATCCTATCTTTATGATATGTGACTAGTTTGCCAGATGCAGTGCATAACTTTAGGCATGTCCCCTGTGACCCCCCAGAAAAAAACCTGCTAAGAACCAAGTTCCGCAAGTTTTCCCCTCACTTACCTGCTCCATGCCGCAGGACTTTGCCAAGCAAGAGGCCCAATCTTCCCCCATCTCCGTGGGGATGTCTAGACCTTCAGGCCCTGGGTTCCTATGAAGGATCCACTGTCCTGGGCCCATATAGCACCCTGGCAACAGAAAACTTTAGGTACCCAAAGGTTTCTAAGTTCTGGGCCCAGGGTCCAGCTCTCTAAAAAGAAAAGCATTATGGGCTATACCCCAAGGGTTTGGGGTCCGGTTACTGACCACTTTAGCGCTGAGGCTTTTTTGGACAGAACCGGTAGCTCACCTAATCCTAAGACACTGGCGTAAAAACTGAGGTACTCCTCCTATGGGAGGGGGTTATATAGGGAGGGGCATTTCCTGTTTGAGATTGCCAGTGTCTACACCTGAAGGTACTCCATATAACCCATATAGTAATGAATGCCGCTCTGTGTCCCGTGATGTACGATAAAGAAACAATGTTTTCCCCCACACACGGTCATTTTAATTTACGCGGCATAAGTCTTCCAATTGTGCACCTGCATCACCAGGTTGTTCAACAAGGCTTCGGAAGGAGACTTCAGGTGGCCATTTGAACACAAATTAAGTAGACATGGTTCACTTTTGTCACCATCAGGAAACCTGATGAGGAATGTTGTACAGTCATCACTATATGGGTAACAAATGCAAAACAGTTGAGCAGTAGACAAATGGTGTGAACAAAACAACATATAAAATGTAGCGCTAGACAAATAAAAATACACCAGGTGACATGAACACCGTAAAAGTGCTGGTGCTCCCACAATCCAAATGAAACAGATGAAGTGAAAATGGCCACCACCGACAAAGGAGAGGCTTACCAGAAACAGTGAACCCTAAAAAACGTGCGTTCAAAGGGTCAACTGGGCATGGAATAAACCACTGTAAAAACCGAATCCTCTGCTGCAGTTCCCACACAACGTCTCACACACCAAACCGCTGTACCAAGGGTATGTTGATAATGGGTGCTTATGGACAATGACCCAACAGATGTTGAGCAACGGAACCAGATGGGGTATAATTAAGAGAAAAGAGATGGGCACATAGCGTAATACTCCCTATGTGCTTAGATTAAGAGGGTAGACCGGAAGAAACTACAAAGAATCTGCAGAAGATCAGCATCAATGAGTCACAACAAAGAATGTAAAAAAAAGTTTAACACAAATATTTAATTTTAAAAAACAGCAATTGTTTATGATACACAATACTTGAGCATGTGATAGGTCCACGTGACCCTGGGATTTGGTCTTGTAGAAATCAAAATGATTGGAAAGTATACTAGTGATGACATCAATTGGTCTAAAATAAAGTATGTAATAAAAAAATGGAAAGTTTTATTTAAAAAATAAATTACCATGGTAATGAAGAGGGAAAGGAGGGTTAGGGAAGGCAAAATAAGCAGATGAACCTTCACCACAGTTCTACCATAAATCTAAATCATCAAACGTTCAGTAGTACATGACATACAAATACATTTCAATATATAATGTTAATATTTTCCATAGATGCTTAAAATATCTTCTATCCACTTTTAACTGTGTTGAATGTGACCTTTATGGAAAATGGACGTTTTATCACGAGGCAAATTCTATCGTACATGTGCTTCTGTTTCCGTCATAAAAAAAAAGAAATAAAGGTACTAAGGTGAAAAAAAATTACAAACTTGAAAATTAAATTGCAGGATTTGCATTCAGCAAACCTTTAAAGGAGACAATTTCTAGGAAGATTAAATTGGAACATATGACTATAAAAGTCAGCGTTGCTGCTACAAAATTAGTTTTCAGAGATGAATTCGCTAAAAAAAGGTAACAGTTGCAACAGTGATAAGCTAAAGTGACTGAACTCATTAGGACCGTTCGGCTGCCTCTTCACTGAATATTATCACGCTGCGGTCTTTAAAGACATTATTTTCCACTGTCCGCCTGAACATCTGTGGGATTTCTCCTCACTTGTTATGTGCACTGTTAAACATATCCAATATTCAACTATCCACTAGGCATATCATTGTTATATAAACATTCAGCTCCAAATAAGAAGACGTGGAATAAAAAAAATAATGGATGAGAAAGTCTTTAGCAGAGCAGAAACACGCAGCCAAGTTTAAAATGGAATTGGAAGGGCAATTAAGATGAGACAATAAAACAGAGATGTAAAATGGACATGCCCGTGAGGGCTGTAATTATTCAGACACATTAAAACACAATGACTTTATGCCCACTGCCTCTTTTTAGGAAAGCTAGAAGGATGTATGCACTTAGTGTCATATTTTTAGCATGACTTTTAGTGCAGGGGGTAACCCACCGCACTGAGCTCACGGCTCATGTAAGGCCTCATTTACATGGGTGACAAAAAGGCTCCGCATTTTTTCCATCTCTTGACCAGCCACCTAAATTCTAACATGGCAGCTGGGGGTGGCGGTGGGGGGGGGGTTTATTCACTTGGTGTGGACACATTGCCTTGCATCAATGGCAAATGTAACTAATCATATGGTTGTAAAGGTAGCAGGTTTTTTTCACCTTAGCACATTCTCTGTTTAAAGGTAAAAAAAA
The DNA here is from genome assembly GCF_905171775.1 of Rana temporaria. Taxonomy (NCBI): domain Eukaryota; kingdom Metazoa; phylum Chordata; class Amphibia; order Anura; family Ranidae; genus Rana; species Rana temporaria. Next base: position 479,357,495 of record NC_053490.1, read on the forward strand.
AAGTATGTGATCAGCTCCTCCTCAGTCCCCTAAATACCTAAAAACAACAAAAAAGAGGACGCACCAACCTAGTTGTCAGGGAATAGGCCGTGGAAGTACTGGCAATCTTGCCAGTAGAAGAAATAGCCACCATAGGCGCATCATGTGACAGATGGTTCCCCCTGCTGGCCTATAAAAGGCTGAACCACGGTAAGGGGGTGATTTAAAAAGAGGCAGCCATACTCAGAGTGTGTCCAGCAACTCTGCAAAACATATAAAAGAAACAAGGAGGGGGGGGGGCTTCTCTGAGTGTAATATAAAAACAGTGGGCCGGATTCAGATACATTGCAGTATCTGTCGGCGCGGCGTAACGTATCTCAGATACGGTACGCCGCCGTAACTTAGGGTGCAAGTTCCGTATGCAGAAAGAACTTGCGCCCTTAGTTACGGCGGCGTAACGTATGTGTGTCAGCGTAAGCCCGCCTAATTCAAATGGGGATGATGTGGGCGTGGTTTATGTAAATTCACTGTGACGGCATGCGCCGTTCGTGAAAAAATCCCAGTGCGCATGCTCGAAATTACACCGCAAGTCGTCATTGCTTTAGACTTGAACGTAACTTCACGTAACTACAGCCCTATTCGCGAACGACTTACGCACGACGTAAAATTTTCAAAACTCGACGCGGGAACGACCATACAGCAAAAGCCTAACATAAACAACGTTAAAAAATGTGCCGGCCGGACGTACGTTTCTGAATTGGCGTAAATACCTAATTAGCATATTCCTTGCGTAAATATACGGAAGCGCCACCTAGCGGCCAGCGTAAATATGCAGCCTAAGATACGACGGTGTAAGACACTTACACCGGTCGGATCTTAGGGAAATCTATGCGTAACTGATTCTCTGAATCAGTCGCATAGATACGACGGCCTGCACTCAGAGATACGACGGCGTATCCGGAGATACGCCGCCGTATCTCCTTTCTGAATCCGGGCCATAATCATTTATTGCACAAGATTAAAAACACTTACAAGATATCAGTGGGAGTCATGTAGTCCTGGCAGAGCTCTGAGGAAGAGGGCCTGACCTTCAAAATGCGTTAGCCATTTATGGACATTTAGCTTACTTATGCCATCATTTGAGTATGGTGTATTGGAGGTGGTCACGTCAGTGTGTATAGACATGCTTCTGTGAAACACATGTTTGTAAGTATCCACTTGTTGTTTTACTTTCTTAATAAAGATTTTGTTATCATAATGCACTAGCTCGGTGCACTCTCTTTTTTTGTTGTTTTGTAGTTTGTGCAAGGATACTGACAGTTCTAAGAGGGCAGCAAGACATGTATGCTCTGTACTTGCATTTTACCCCTAAGCACCACACATGAGTGCAGGAGATTATGTTTCAAGTCCCCCTAAAAACTTACCTGATCCCAATCTCAATCCAGCACTGGTCCAGAGAGCAGCAGCTCTCTTGGCTCTCTCTCCTTGCTGGACAGAAAGGCAGCACCTGGAGCAATTGACTCCTTCTGCTATCAATTACAGCCAGTGATCAGAGAGTGGGGGCGGGGCCTGTGCTCAGTTTGTCAGTGAACCCACAGAGCATTGCTTTGGATCGGGCCTGCATGAGTGCCGCCACAGCACTTGGCAGGGGGGAGGGGCCAGGAGCTCCAGCGGGGGACCTCAGAAGAGATAGATTTTCCAGGTAAGTGTGACATGATGATGTCACACTGCTTAGCTCTGAGGAAGGGGGTGCACCCCCGAAACACGTCAGCTTTACACTCCTTGATCTGAACGGCATATATGTGTCTGCACTAATATTCAAATAAAAATGTATTTCGGTAATGCACTAGGGGTGTGCACCTCTCTTTTGTCATTGTTTTTGTAGTATGTAAGTATGACATGCTTGGTATTTAAATTAAAAAAAAGTTTATATTCGCTTTAAGTTTGGCAGGCAGCATCAACTGTCAAACTTACTCATTGAAGGCGATTGACCTGGGATGTATTCTTAAGCCAAACAGTTGGTTCATGGTTGCAGTGTAGTATTCCCGTGAAGAGAAATAAGAGGCAGTATCGCCTCTTAAATGCCGGCAAACCTCTTCACAGCCACCTCTGAAAAGTTATTCACTGCAGATCACTATACCGGGGGAGGGGGGGTATGGGTTACGACTGCAGCTCCTGTGAAAGCGGCCTAACAGATGTGTTAATCATTAAGCTACAGATCGTGTATTGGGTAACAAAAGAGTTTACAAACTCTTCCAATGAAACTAGGCTTTCGATATCAAAGCAGTCTTACAACTGTCACCCTTTTCATAAAAGTAATTATTTTACATTTATCATTGCACTTATACCAGCTACACATAATCATACTGTACATACTCATTCCTCATTCTGCAATATAAAGTGTAGTATATGGTGTTTAAAGTTGGTACAAAGTCAGATTTTTGTTCTTGTTTTTTTATAGGGTTGTATAGAGCAGTCAAAGGTTAACCCCTGTCAGTATTTTTATGTTTGTTTCCTATTGTGTAGATTTACCTCCACTTCTTTTCCTAGAAACATTGTGGGAAGGGATAGCACCAAATAGTAGGGATAACCAGGCCCGGATTTACTCACTTTGCCACCCCAAGGCCAGGTCCTTCAATGCCGCTCCCGCCTGCGCAGTACATGGGGGACATTATCCGCCAGGGGACTTTTTCGGCAGGACACTGAGAAGCGGGGGGGGGGGTGTTGCTGCCAAAAATGACATTGAGCATTGGGGGGGTGCTGTTGCCGAAAATGACAAAATGACATTGAGAACCGGGAGGGGGGGTTGCTGCTGCCAAGAACTATCTCACCTCCTCTTCCCTCTGTTTTTTCTCCTCTCACCATCCGCATGACAGGGGGGAACTCCCCATATGAAAGTAAAAGTGTCCTCTCCTCTCAGCCGCAGTGCCGCCCCTGCACCTACTGCCTCCCCGAGGCCTGGCCTTGTTGGCCTTGTCTGGAATCCGGCCCTGGGGATAATACCTCTTAAGCAGCTGTCATCAGAATAGACAACCCTATAGAAAATCAATAAAAAATGTTGGATTTCCTATCAATTTCTGTGCCAGAGGAGTTTGCCAGCAGGGCCTTGAACATACTAGTTTGGCTAGGATAAAACTCCTGTTGTTCCTGTACTAAACAACTAACTGCAGTGTTAGCTGGAGCTTGACTTCAGCTTGCTAGTGTATCTAAATCTGCTAGTACATCTAACACTTCCCTCCCCCCAGACTGACAATGTTGCTGTCCAAGGGTGCCCCTGTGCTCCTTCATCCAGAGTGCAGGCACTCTATTACACAAGGCCGATCTGCAGGTGAAAACAGGGGGAAAAAAACTAAAAACAGAAACCAATGCAGCCACCACATCTAATGATTGCTAAGCTGCAATATATTACATTTTTGGTTTTGGGAATAATACCACTTTAATCTCTTGAAAATAATTGAACCACTTAGTACCCGTGAATCTGTAGCTGTTGAAAAGAAAAATGTTAAAGTGGTTGTAAAAGCAGACATTTATTATCTTAATACGTTCTCTACAATAAGGTAACAAAAAAAAAACCTTCTGCATGCAGTTCCCCCTTCCCCAGCCCACCCTTATATTTACCTGAGCCCAATCTTGATCCAGCAATATGCATGAGAGCAGCAGCCCTCTCTATTCTCTCCCTCCACATTGGCTCAGAGACAGCAGTGGGAGTCATTGGCTCCTGCTGTTGTCAATCACAGCCAGTGAGAAGAAAGAGGGGGCAGGACCGAGCCCTGCTCTGTGCTTCAATAAACACACAGAGCGGGGTTGGGAAGTGAGCATGCACGAGTGACCCCATAGTAAGTGGCTTACTATGGGGGGCACTTGGCGAGGGGTGTGGGGGCAGGAGCACTGGCAGGGGAACCCAAGAAGAGGAGGATTGGGGTTGCTCTGTGCAAAACAATTGCACAGAGCAGATAAGTATAACATGCTTGTTATTCTAACCTCTTGGCACCGGCATTATGCATATACTGTGTGCAGCCTCTCGGTAAGTAGGCCTTAACGCCGAGTGGCTGCACATATGCATACTAGAATGTAAACAGAGCTGTACCGAGAGCACACGCCCTGCACACTCCTGGCACAGTTACTGGTTACAATGGAAAGTTAAAGATCTCTACTTGTGATTGGGCGCTTTCTGATCATGTGACCACTGTGACAGACAATACTGGCAGTCACATGATCTGATACCCCGCCTCCCGGCATCAGGAACCTCTTAAAGGGCCAGGAGGCTTCGGCATAAAGAGGTTAGCTGGAACAGAATTTTTTTATATAAGACTGAGACTGCATATAAAGTGCAAGTTGGTGCCAGAATCTGCCTTTTGTAGCTCAGATATGCACAACTTGTGGCTTTCTGATGGCCAATACACAATACTCATTCACAATACACAGTTTTTTTTTTATTTTAAGTTAAGATAACTGGTATAAAAACGTAATGAATTGATGCTAGGCAGCCACTTTAGATGCATATGATGCCTTGTAGGGTTCTTGTTAGATACAATAGGCTACCATAAATACAATACTTAATAGAGTAAGAAATCAAATGACACACAAGATGCACATAACAAGTAAAGATGAACTACACTACAATTGTTTTGGATACAATAAACTATTCCAGCAAGATAATACAGTCACAACATTAATCATGGACCAATTTAGATAGAAGAAAAGTACTAATTATTGTAATATTAAAAATATTCTTAGCTATCCATTCTAATGCCACAACAGAAGTGACAGAAATAAATTGGATTTTTATCTAATTTTACTGCCATGCAAAGATAAAAATAGGAGGTAAACCTGACAACACATTTAAACAATAACCCTTCAGCGTGATCAAAGAGGCTTATGAGAACTGTCTACCTGAATATCCGACTGTCTGCATAAACATTAAGAAGTGTGAAGGATGAAAGGAAGACAATTTAATCTAAGTGATACTCCAAATAGATCCTTCTAGATAATACTTGAGTGGCATAATCAATTCTTTTGGATAAAGCATCAACATCTCAAGAAGGCACTCACTTCCCTTAGAATAGGTAAAGCCTTGTTGAAAAGTTCAGGCATTCCTGACATGAATGTTGAAGCACCAAGTAAGGGTCAAAGTCAAGGCTGAGGACAATAGTTATATGCCAGTGTGCAGTCTTCATGCTTGACTTTGCAGATGCAATATGTGTGTCTAAGGGCTGTTTATCTACTTCAGCCCTGGAAGGATTTACCCCCTTAATGACCAGGCCATGCGTCGCTTTAACTGACAATTGCACGGTAGTGTGATGTTGTACTCAAACAAAATTGATGTCCTTTTTTTCCCACAAATAAAGCTTTCTTTTTTAGTATTTCCTCAGCTCTGCGTTTTTTTTTTGCGTTATAAACAATAATTTTTAAAAAAAATATATATATATACTTTACTTTCTGCTATAATACACATACACTCTTGGAGAGCGCATGTGATCAGCACAGGGCCAATCAGCACTGTCCAGGCAGAGGGTCAGTGGTCCTGCAGCCTCATAGGACAATCAGAATGAAAACTCCTCCTGCAATCCTGACAGCTCCCCTGGTGCCTCCCTCTGCTTATGGGACATTGGAGAATGTTCTAGAGCTAGTAGGTAGGGGTTAGGAGGAGCTGTCTGCAATATTTATGAAGCCTCAGACAATCCCCAGTAGTGGGCTGGCAGGGGGCAGGGCTTACTTCATAAATAGGCATGAGCCATGCCAGCAGGGGCAGTCAGGTGGAAGATGGAGATGCAGTGCTGAGGAGGCATTCGGTGGCCCTCAGGGGTACCCCTAGTCTGGGAGGGGGGTGTCCTGCCTTGGGGTGGGGCTCAGGTGCTGGAAGGATCCTGCCATAATAACCTTCCTGGAAGCACAGGGGCAAGAGAGGACAGGGTGAGTAGATCAGCACTGCTGGGGACTAACATGGGGGGAGACTGCCACAAGTAGGTAGTCTCCCTGAAGACAGTGGTGTGCTTAAATTTTCATCCTTTCCGGGAGATCTGAGAGTAAGTCAGGTGGGTTGGTGAAAGAGTCAGTCTGGAGGACTGGAGTGGAGAGTTATCCTGAAGGGCTAGTGAAAGGGGCAGCTGCAGCCAGGTGGGTTGGCAGTGCCTGAAGAGGTGGTGCTGGGATCAGTAGCCACAGGGGATAAGTTCATTCTGTTCACTTTATTTATGCCACACACTAAGGGGCTACGAGTTCCTGCCTGTAAAGGGCCTTTGCTAAATTCTGTCTAAGAGCCTGGCAGATCAACTAACAGTGATTCAACTGGAGCCAGCAAGCAAGTGTGTGCAGAAGGAGAGTTAAAGTGGTTGTAAACCCTTTACAACCACTTTATGCTACAGGTAAGCCTATATTAAGACTTACCTGTAGCTACTCAGGATATCTCCAAAACCTGCACAAAACTGAAGCAATGGCACGTATGGGTGGGAGTGATGGCATCGCGGCTCCCGCCAATCACAGCGCCGGAGCCGCAAAACCCAAAAGTAAGCCCGGGAGAGATGTTGGTGGCCGGAGGGGGGTACGAGGACCGCTGCAGGGGCTTTGATCTGAGGTAAGTAATACACAATGAGCTAGTATTCTATGCATACTAGCTCATTATGCCTTTGTCTTGTCTTTTTTTTTCTTTTTATTAGGGTTTACAACCAATTTAAGAGACTGTATATAGGAAGATGTCCCTGAAGCTGTCGCCAAAGTTTTTCTGAAGTCAAGTGAGCATCCCATAACCTCTATTCTCTATCCAAGTTAATAATCCCTAATAAATAACAAAAACAGCATCAAGGACGCTTCTCTGACTCTGGAGTGCCTGTGAAAATTTGGTGTGTCTGGCTGTGCAGAAGTGGGGGATCCAGTTTATCAGCAGTCCCTACAGGGGGTGTGCTACACTAACTAGCCTTCAAAATGTCCCCTCCCTCCTCCTGATACCTCCGCTGATTAACCAGTGTAAAAGATGTTTATGTCTACCTATTTTCAGCCTGCTCTGGTCTGGTCACACGATCCAGCTCCCCTGTGTCAGTCAGCCATGGCTGCAGATGAGAGGAGGGAACGCTGACAATGGCTGGAACTTGAGAGCCTATGGGTGATGTCACAGCTCCGGGATTTTCCAGCCATTGTTGAGCGATCTCCCCTTCAGCCTCTGGTGAATGATATAGGGGATCATGTGACCATAGTGGACTGAAAATAAATGAAAATGCCCTTTTTTTTACAAAGGTTATTTAACATGGGTATTTCAAGGGGGGGGGATACATTTTCAAGACTAGTTAGTGTTATTCAGGAATTCTACTTTAGACAACTGAAAGGCAAATCAAAGCAACTCAAAAAAGATCTCAGTGGCACCTGCAACAATCTGCATTTGACTGTCATGTAGAGCTGAAGCTTAGTCCAGGAAAAGCACAGACGCAAGTCCATAAGGCAAACTGTCGCTCCATATTGATATAATGACATTTCAAACCAAAAACCCGGTTGTGATTGGAAACATTGCTATATCAGTACCAAGTGACAGTTTGTTTTATGGACTCATTTCTGTGTTTTAATGAACTGAATTAATAAAAAAGCTAATTTAGCATGGATTTCCTTGTGCCCACCATGTTCTGGCATCTTGTGCTGCTGCCATTTGTATCGCAATGTTGCTTTTTACTTTTGTTTTTTGTAAAGACAGATTTGCGTAACATAATTTTTCACATGCTAATGTTCATGAAAAATAATTATGGAATCACATTGTGCACAAAGCTTTTTTTAAGACATAAATGGGCTCAGGTACAACATCACTCAATTGAGCCTAAATCATTTTGGAGGACATTATTATTTTTATGTATTACAGTACTTACACAGAACTGACAATTTATGCAGTGCTTTACATATATACATAATACATTTAAATAAGTCCCTGCCCTCAAGGAGCTTACAATCTAAAGTCCCTAACTCATATTCATACATACACACAAAGGCCAATTAACCCACCAGCATGTCTTTGGTGTATGGGAGGAAACACAGACAGGCACAGGGAAAACATGCAAACTCCAGGCAAGTGATGCCATGGTTGGGATTCAAACCAACAACGCTAGTGCTACAAGGCAAATGTGCTAACTACTTGCAAGGGAAGGGCGATACAGACTGTGGATAAAGGGAGCTGCACACCCCTGATAGAACTTGTAAAGACAGAAAAATTACCCCTAGGGGCTTTGTTTTGCAGCAATGTGTAAATAATAAAAACAAGGTTTGTAAAAAAAAGTATACATTTTATTGAAATAGACATAATGATATTCAACGGAAAACCGCCATCTAAAGAACTCAGGACATGAGCTTAACAAATAATCAAACTGATACAAAATAAATAATGTAGACAACCAGAAATGGAATTGAACTGTACTGTAAGTATTCCACTATGGGCGCAAAAAGCCCCAACGCGTTTCAACCTTAATAGTAGCAGTCTTCCTCAGGGGGCAATAGTTACATGTGTTTCTTTTATAGAATCTATGGTCATGCAAAAAACTATTGCCCCCACTTGCTGCTGACGTTTGCAAAGGAGCAACATATCAGCTGGAGAAGGCGAAATAATCTGGCAAACAGGAACAAGGGATAAATCGGGAAGTTCATGGGAACAGCAAAAATTTCAAGGTTCACCAGAAACAAGAGACAAGGCAAGAAAGTCCAAAGAGTCAGATAGGGAGCAGTCAGCATCTCTGGTGGCTCAACAAAAAGAGCCACTGCCAGATATAGCAGAGGTTGTAGGTTCAAGTTCTGACACCCAGAAGATCAAGTAAATTGGAGCACACAACCAGTTGATGGAGGAGTAGGGGTGCTCATTCCAGTTGTTGGATTGGCAGGAAACTCTTGGTTACAGTGAAAATCCACTTTAATGCCTCATACACACGGTCAGACTTTCAGAGAAAAAAAGTCAGATGTTTTTTTTTTTCTCGGAAAGTCCGGCCTTGTGTAGCCTCCATCTGACTTTTTTTGTCGGAAGTCTGACAAACTTTAGATAGAGAACCTGTTCTCTTTCTTTCCGTCGGATTTCCGACGGACTCACGGCGGACTTTTGCACTGTCAAAAGTCTAAGGCCTCGTACACACCAGCGGATCTGTCCGCTGCGGGATTTCTGTCTGATGGTTGTACACACCATCAGACAGAAGTCCACGTGGACACGATACGCGGTGACGTGGCCGCGACGATGACGCGGCGACGTGCGCGGCCCTGGAAGGTCAAAGCTTCCACGCATGCATCGAATCACTTCGACGCATGCGAGGGCTTTTGGCCGATCGGACATGTCCGGTGAGTCTGTACAGATGACCGAACATGTCCGACGGACAGGCTTCCAGCGGACATGTTTCTTAGCATGCTAAGAAACATTTGTCCGCTGGAAACTGTCCGATCCGCCGGACAATTGTCCGGTCGGCCGTACACACGACCGAACATGTCTGCTGAAACTGGTCCGTCGGACCAGTTTCAGCGGACATGTTTGGTCGTGTGTATGGGGCCTGACTGTGTGTATGAGGCATAAGAGTAATCTCCATGATCTGTCTTCAGACAGAAAAACTGTTCCATCAACTGGACACTATTGAAAATCTGTTGAAAACTTGCAATGTTTTTTTTTTTGTGTTGCTGGGCATCACCCCTCATTACCCTAGCAAACAATAATGAAACTTAAAAGCTCCCATCTACAACAGGTTCAGCAGGCTAAAAGTAAATAAATTATTGTTCAACCATCTTCTTCCATAACTATGTCAATCTGTGACATTGTGGCAATCTATAAATTTCTTGCAGTCAAGACATTGCTTATTTATATTCTGATCCAGTGCACTAAGTTCTGTATATGCAGCACTCTTCTTAGAGCTCCGGTACACAAATAAACTAAAAATATGCAAACTACAGCAGTTCCTTTTCAACAGTTCTCTCATTAAAAGGGGTTAGCGTACAGTGTGATTCAGAGGCAGTGACAGTTCTATTCAGTTTGCCTGTCACTGTCTATGAGATTACTGACCTTGCCCAAGCAGCATAACCTTGATTATACCTTAATATGTACAAATCTCTTTTGCTGCAAGTCAATTAGCTCTCAGGATCATAACTCGCGTGCCCCTTTGTGAGATATTATTTTACAGGATAACTTGTCTGGCTTATTACTTTTTTTTTTCTTTAATGAGTGCAGGTGGAAAAAAAATGCAAGGGTTCATTCGGATGTGAAATAATTGCTGACTGAGCCCTGAATTAACATGCATTTTTTTCCCCTCTAAGAAACAATCGTAGGGGTGACAAACTTAATCTACAGTTTCACACAAAATGACCCCAAGGCTTTTTCATAATAAGCCTAATTCATCATAAAGTGTTCACATCCACAAGCTGGAGTTGCTTTATTCCTAATCATCTCCTGACAGATGTAGACATCTAAATTACACTGGTATTATAATACCCCACTTCAATTTCCTTACTCAGCAGTAGATGGGCAATCACATAAATTCCAAATGTGTTGACAGATAATTACCTGCATGTTGTACCGGGAACTAAATGACAATAAGGAAGGTGAGAGAGCAAGTAAGAGCTGAGCAAGAATGATCATTCATGGAATACTTCTAAGTTAAAAAAAATGCAAAATAAAAACATAAAAACAAAAAATACTGCTGTAAAGTGTAATGCCGCATACACACGATCATTTTTCGGGTTGTAAAAAACAACGTTTGTCAGGCTCTAGAAATTTTTTTTTTTTCAACTTCATCATTAAAACAGCGTTGCGCACACACGATCGTTAAAACAAAAATGCTCTAGCAAAGCGCGGTGACGTACAACACGTACGACGGCACTATAAAAGGGAAGTTCCATTTGGATGGCGCCACCCTTTGGGCTGCTTTAGCTGATTCCGTGTTAGTAAAAGACGATTTGCGCTTTTCTGTCTGTTACAGCGTGATGAATGTGCTTACTCCATTATGAACTGTAGTTTTACCAGAACGAGCGCTCCCGTCTCATAACTTGCTTCTGAGCATGCGCAGGTTTTTTACGTTGTTTTAGCCCACACACGATTATTTTTTACAACCCGAAAAACGACATTGTTTAAAATGTCGTGAAAAAATAGAGCATGTTTGAAAAAATTTCGATCATTTGTAAAATTATCGCGTGTACACGGCATAAGTTAAAAAAAATGCAAAATAAAAACATAAAAACAAAAAATACTGCTGTAACGTGTAAGCTCTGATGGGTTTTTCCGACGGAATTCCGCATACACACGGTCACACCAAATTCCAACCGTCAAAAACATGTGCTTCCGAGCATGCGTCGACTTGATTCTGATAATGCTTGTTTTTTTCTCCGTCGGAGTTCCATACAGACGAACGGAATTTCCAATAGAATTTTTTTCTGTCGGAAAAAAAAGAGAACATGTTCTCTTTCTAAGTCCATCTGAATTTACGACGGAAAAAGTCAGATAGGGCATACACACGGTTGAAGAAAAAATTCTGTCTGACTTTTTTCATAGGAAATTCCGATTGTGTGTATGAGGCATTAGTGTATGTATATGTATACATTATGCTATTTACAGGAATTGCATCATCTTTTTAACACTTCATAGCTATACATGTAAATATATCTGATTGATGTAAATAACCTTATTAATGTAAGTTAATTATTTAAAAACATTGTTTCTATGTTAGAAATGATTCACTATATTTGTTCACCTAGACCCCTTTAACACTGAGCCGCCCATAGTAGCTTAGGGTGTATTTTTTTCCATGATCTGTGCCCCTTTCTGATGATCATGTGCTGGTCAGGGCGGAGGGAATATTTCTTCAATTTCCGGTGCATGCTCGTTCAGCTTCGCTCGCATTTTCTTCTGCCTTGGCTCAAGTCCCGGCCAGCCGCTCGCCTGCTTATCTCCTTGCCTTCCCTGGCAGAGTGATCTTCCTCCGCTCCCCACCCAGTAGTAGCCTGGACCCGGAGAGTAAGACTTTTTTTTTTTTATAATTCTTTATTTTATATATGTTTTTCTTTTTCCTTTCATATACAGAAAAAATAAATACAGCAATTTCAATATCTTCTGTATCATAACATTCATTTGAAACATCAACTAAACATCTCATAATCTTTATTTTAAATTGCTACGGCCTATTCCGTGTCTGTTCTCCCTTTCACTGGCTGTACTACTACCTTCCAAATGGTCTTACACCCTTCGACTACGACCATCGGAGGAGCCTCTTAACCTCAGAGGGAGTGATAGGAGAGTAAGACTTGACAGGCTGTGAGGCGGGCGGTGGTGGCGGCGACGGGCAGAGAGTCGCTGATTGCCACCATTACTAGTAAAAAAAAAATATGTCCCCGGATTTCATTTTAAAAATCTGGTCACCTTAATATACAATAAAAAAGTCCAAGGGCTCTTAGGGCTGCCATCACGGAAGAATAGAAACCAGGTTCCCAAAACTGCAGAAAAACAACAAGGAAAGAGGCGCCTCCAAGAGTAGATGTATAGAAAGACACTTTAATAGGCCTACAGTTTATGCACTCACATTTGGTAGAAGTAAACAGAGCATATCGGTCCCAATGGAGTCAAGGTGGCCACTCCTACAGACTGCACTCTCCATTGGTGTAGCTCCGTCTCTTGCTGAGGTGGCTTCACTCTGCTTCATTGCAGAGGAACTTGATATCAGAATGAGGCTTGGAACTTAGAGCAGAGATGGCAGCAGAGAGATGGCGTCATCAATGCACTCTGCGTTTGTTCGGCAAGCCGTGCTCCTTTTTAAACCCACCTGGGGTCAGGGAGCCCAACCAGAAGCCACGAGACAGAGGTCTCATTGAGGAGTCAGAGGGCCCAGAGAGAAGCCAAGAAACAGCGAGTCTCATTGAGGGGTCAAAGGACCCAACCAGAAGCTACGAGACAGAGGTCTCATTGAGGAGTCAGAGGGCCCAGCCAGAAGCCAAGAGACAGTGGGTCTCATTGAAGGGTCAGAGGACCCAACCAGAAGCTATGAGACAGAGGTCTCATTGAGGAGTCAGAGGGCCCAGCCAGAAGCCAAGAGACAATGGGTCTCATTGAGGGGTCAGAGGACCCAACCAGAAGCTACGAGACAGAGGTCTCATCGAGAGGTCAGAGGGCCCAGCCAGAAACCAAGAGACAGTGGGTCTCATTGAGGGGTCAGAGGACCCAACCAGAAGCTATGAGACAGAGGTCTCATCGAGAGGTCAGAGGGCCCAGCAGGTCTTGGTTCCAGGAATCAGGTTGGCTCCTATTGGAGGTGTCAGGAGAAACCCAATCCTTAGGTCAGAGGTGGGCCATTCAGTGGGGCGCTGTGACTGAAGGCTAGAGAGCCAAGTGTTCCAGGAGAGCTGAACAAGTATATCCAATTAAAAAATTAAAGCAAGGAGATAAAAATATGAGTTGTATCCAAAGTTATTTCATGGTTAACAATAAAACGATAAATAAAACGATTACTCAAAATATGGTTTCGTAAAAATATGCTCTCTTTAACTAGCATGTGTCCAAAATAAATATTCAAAAGTTGTTTTTTTGTGTATTTTTAGAAAGTACATTTGATGTCATTCACATTTTTGAATGCTTGGTGTTGCATTAATTAATACCTGAATTTTACATATAAACAGATAGCGATATATTTTGGTGCTATTACTTTGTACTCTTATAACTTCTGCCTACATACAAATTATGTTCAGCATCCAATGCTTGTCTAAGAAGCCAAACCAGCGCATGACTAAATGTAATCTAAATATTCCAAAAGCCTGTTTGTACAAAGGCAATATTTGCTTATGTTTTTAACAGTTTTTATGATTGCACCCGGGAAAAGAAAAAGTAGTATTATTTAAAAAACAGCTTAGCAGGCGAGAACATAACTACAGAAGATTACAGGAAAGGAGCGAACAAACAAGAGGTGACAGGAGTCTCCTGGACTGAGATATTTGCATTTTATTGCAATTTACTTGGAATTCATCAATGGTCTGGAAAATATGCAAAATGAGGCAGCAGCTACATTGGCTGTTTTTAAAGCGAGGAATATGTACAGTTGTGTTTGCCCCGAGTCTAGCAAGTGCGGAGTCTCCTGGGGCAGAGACAGTGGTGGATGGGGATTAAAAAAAAAAAACACGTCAAATTTGTTTTTATTCATACAATGTGACCTTGGTAAACAATTTCAAAATAGGTTTTTGTACGCCATAAAAGGTAACCGTCAAGTGTGTTCTCAGTCTGTGCAGTATTTCTGCTACAATGTCTATGCAATGGTTACAAGATCCAAGAAAATAATACATTCTCAAGAACTCCCATTTAATATTTATGATGCGTGTTTTTAATACATTAAAATATATGGGCTGGGAAACGAATATACTGTTGCTGACTGCCAGTGGCAGTGAATCAATGGGGGGGTTATTATTTTTAAATTTTAAAACAGTCCTAAAAAGGCAGGATGGTGCAAATGATGGAAGAAAAAGATGACTCGTCTAGGATTAATGTTGGAAGTATTTTATTAAGGACAAAGTCAATGCAAAGGGAAAAGTTTTTTTTTTTTTCAAAAAATCACTTTTGCAGCAGTACTAGATATGGTAAAGATTGGGTGAGTGTAGCTAAGGATGAACTGCTTGTGGCAGATACAGTAAGGTCAGTAACTGAGCTCTTCTTTTGGAGAGCACCAATATCCTTTACCTTGAGATGCTGGGTTGATTTACTAAAGGCAATTAGGCTGTTCACTTGCAAGTTAAAGCAACATTAAAAGTTTGGATTAAGAAAAAAATAACAACATGTCATGCTTACCTGCTCTGTGTAATGGTTTTGCACAGAGCAGCCCCTATCCTCCACTTCTCGGGTCCCCCACTGGTGCTCCTGGCTCCCCCCTCTGACCAGTGCCTCAAATAGCAAGCCGCTTGCTATGGGGGCACTGGTGCATGCTCGCTCCCGAGTCCAGCTCTATGCATCCATAAGGCCCCAACGCTGCTCTCTTCTCATTGGCTCACTGGCTGTGATTGACAGAAGTGGGAGCCAATGGTGCCTGATGCTCTCTCAACCAATGAGGAGATGGAGTCCCGGGACAGCCGAGCCTCTTGTGAACATTGCTGGATCGAGATGGGGCTCAGGTGAGTATTAGGAGGGCTGGGGGTGAAGCAGCACGCAGAAGTTTTTTTTTTTACCTTGATGCATTCTATACTTTCATGCATTCTATATTTAAAAACTTCAGCCTTTACAACCACTTTAATTTCTCTCACAGCCTAATGAATGTGAGGAAATTGCACCTTTGAAAAAGATACCCAATTACCTGCAAGTAAAATAAAACAAAATTGGACTGCCTGGGTGAGGAGAGCGATCGTTGTTCCTAAGCATTAGGGACAACAGATCACTCTCCTCCCTCATGACAGAATGGAGATCTGTCTGTTTACATTGTCAGATCTCCGTTCTCTCTCCAATCGTGATTAGCCAGCGGCCATCGGGGCCTCGGGTCACACTGACAAGCGCCTACGTCACGCCGTGGCTGCGCGCTCCCCCTATACTCCTTAAGGCTGGGTTCACACTACTACACTACTTTCATCCTACTTTGCTCTGTGTTCAATGTTTCCCTATGAGAGCGTCTTGTAGCGTCCTACACAAGTCGGTCCGACTTTGAAAATGCTCCCTGTACTACTTTTGGTCCTACATTGATCCTACTTCAGGCCCATTGAATATCATTGAAGTCGGACCAAAGTAGTATCCTGTTCATGAAAGTAGGATGGATGTAGGACCAATGTAGGATAAATGTAGGACCAATGTAGCAGAGCAAAGTAGGATGAAAGTAGTGTAGTAGTGTGAACCCAGCCTGAAGCCTCTGCCATACAGCTATTGCGATTCACGTAGGTGTGCCATTGTGCTGCCGTCAGTGGGATGGTGGCAATCAGTTAATTAACCCCTAAGGACCCCTTTACACTGATGCATTGTGGTAACAGATGCTACTTTACCTTGCTTTACTGCCGCACATTAATACATGAAGCTAAATGTTGTGATACAACTTATTTAAATGGCACCCCGATGCACTTAGGGAGTGCAGAGAAACACATTTTTTATTGTAGCGCATTACAACACACAGATGTACACTACTTGTAAGTTATGGTGCATTTCATTATAAAAATTGCTGTGTGTTCTATATTCAGTCTATGGTGCTGTGCTGAAACTTTGAACAACCAAATACCTAAAATTAAACAAGCCTTACGGGTTGGCAATACACTATTAGATTTTTGAACATGAGAATAAAAGGCTGTACAAAAACTCTCAGTAAATTCGATGACTTGAAAATACCTAAAAATTTTGCATGGTTTTAACATTTGGTTTTGGAACAAACGGGGCTTTACCAAATGAAAACCACAGACACAGTTAGAAATATGTTCTTTTGAGCAAAGCCTTCAATCCTGCCCCTTAAATTTTTCTTATCACTGCAGTCGGAAACAAACATTGATTTGACCTCACTAACGATTAGAAAATCAAATGGGCGTTCTTAACCGTTTAGCGTTCTTAACTCTTGCGTACTTAACCAATTGGCGTTCTTAACTCCAACCACCCCCCGCAGTTTTACTGTGGCAGAATGGCACGGCTGGGCGAAGCGACATTACCTTACATCGCTTCGTCTTTTGCCCACTAGGGGCGTGCCGCCGGAGCCGATGCGAGTGCTGGCGGGCGCAAATGCTCATGACAGAGTGAGAACTGGGATCTGTGTGTGTAAACACACATAGGTAGATTCACGTACAGAGGACTACCTTTAGGTTGGCCTAGCTTAGTGTTTTTAGGCTACACCGCCGTAAATTAACTAGGCTAGTAGTGATTCTCAAACCACTTACCTGCTAATTTTCGGTGGCGTAGCCTAAACCGAACGGGCGTAAGGGCGCCTAATTCAAATTACTAGGAGGGGGGCGTGTAGTATGGAAATAAGGCTTGACCTCACGTTTTTTGGCGTTTTTGCGTACTGCGCATGTGCCGGGCTCCTACATTTCCCAAGGAGCATTGCGGCTAAGTAGGCTGTACGGGCCTATTGATTTCGGCGCGTACGTAAACGACGTAAATCCCGATTCGCGGACGACTTGCGCAAACAACGTAAAAAATTTGAACCTCGCGGCGGGAACGGCGGCCATACTTAACATTGTTATTCCACCTCATAGGTGGAATAACTTTAGGCGGCCTATCGCGTACGGAAACGACGTTAATCGACTGCGGCGGGCTCGCGTTCGTTTGGGAATCATCGTAAATTCTCATTTACATAATCTAGGCTGGCCGCAATGTAAGCGCCACCTAGCGGTAAGCCAAAACATTGCAATCTAAGATAGGACGGCGCAAGCCGTCCTATCTTAGATATGTTTAAGTGTATCTCTGTTAGAGAATACACTTAAACAAAGGTCGGCTTAGATTCAGAGTTAGGTCGGCTTATCTGTAGATAAGCCGGCCTAACTCTTTGTGAATCAACCTAACAGATCCTAGTTCTTTCAGGGGAGAGGAGACTGATGGTATGTTCATACAATGTATGAACACCAATCTCTCTCTTCCCCTAGTTAGTCCCATCTTCCCTACAGTTAGAACACAGTGAGGGAACACAGTTAACATCTCGATCGCCCCTAGTATTAACCCCTTCTCTGCCAGTGACATTTACACATTTATCAGTGCATTTTTATAGCACAAATCGCTGTATAATTGTCAATGGTCACAAAAATGTGTCAAAGGTGTCCAATGTGTCTGCCGCAATATCGCAGTCCCAAGAAAAATTGCAGATTGCAGCTTTTATTAGTAAAAAAAATAATAAGGATAAAAATGCCACAAATCTATCCCCTCTTATATAGATGCTATAACTTTTGCGCAAACTAATCAATATACGCTTATTGCATTTTTTTTTTAAATGTACATACATATCGGTTTAAATTGAGGGGAAAAAAATTGGAATATTTATTATAGCAAAAAGTAAAATATATTGTGTGTTTTTTTCAAAATTGTCGCTCGTCTTTTGTTTATAGCGCAAAAGAAAAATGCAGAGATGATCAAATACCACCAAAAGAAAGCTCTATTTGTGGGGGAAAAAAAAGGATGTAAATGTTGTTTGGGTCCAGTGTTGCACGACCACACAATTGTCAGTTAAAGCGACGCAATGCCGCAAAAAATGGCCTGGTCATTGAGCAGCCAAATCTTCCGGGGCTGAAGTGGTTATAAATGCAAATCTTGAACTAAATTCTACTAGTGTATGGACAGCTCAGAACTACAATGCCTCTACACAGTGGTGGCCGCACATACCTTAAAGTTTTCTATAATAAAAATCTATGTAAAAAAAAAAAAATCTTGGTTGAGTTCCTGCAAATCCCAGAGAGCCTCTAACATGAAAATAACAAAATGTCCTAGTGGCAATGCAAGTGAAAGTGACAGCGCCAAGGGTCAGAACTGATGTGTTAGATATATCCTGGGACTGATCAGTACTAGTAACTCATACATTAAATATACTGTACATTAACACAATGCTGTTGTTACCAAACCTGCCTAGAAACTAAGTGCCAAATGGTAACATGCAACATTGTTGGATAGAAGGGACTTAGATTAATATTCAATGTCAGGTTAGCACTTTACTGACATATCAGTGTGTGGTCATCACCCAGCTCTACATTTTCTTACAACTGTAGTAGATGTGATTGGTACTAGGCATATCACTTTTGACACCTCCTGAGGGAATGCAAATGGTTTAATTTAAAAACTGCAAGCTAAGCAGCCAATTGGCTCGAGGCAGAAAAGCGTATTGCAGCCCTTAGGGTGCCTGTAGGTTCAGTGTACTGTGACCATTTTAGAAATATTTTTAAAGATCACGCTATAGCTGACAAAACTCTACTACCTCTATTGAATCTAATCTGTGATTATGCTTTTTTTTTTACTTAAAAAAAAAAAATTCTTTAGCTTTAAATCCCATACTATCTCATCCTCAACCAGCTGCAATAGGATGCAGTACAGTGACCGGTCCAACTGTAATACACTTTCTGTTGTGGGGTGACAAGGCTTACCCACTATTCTGTATCTAAGGAAGAGCAGCATTGTCTTCCTTTGATAAGAAGTGTGTTAGGACTACACAGGGCTTTTTTTCAGGGGGAACTCAGTTCCACCACCTCTGGCTCAGACCCTTTGGTGCCTGCTCACCACAATCACTTGTAAACACAGAAGTCTGGTTTTTGTGTTTACAAGTGACAGCTCTGCACTCTGTGTGTAACCCCTTGATCTCTGCACTCTGTATGTAATACAATCCTGGTATTTAATGCCCTTTTAAGACCCTTCTACTGTTTTTGAAATCTGAACGGGTCGTGGTTGAGTTCCTGCACCTATTTTCTGAGAAAAAAAGCTCTGGGACTACACAACGGTACACAACTGCTCAGGAAGTTATCTGCTCACTGGATGTCTGGAAACTGTTTTTTTTATTTTGTTTTTGTTTTTTTGCACTTATTGAACAGATACAACAAACCTGTTTGGCATATTTAACCAAAAGGAAGCAAATTAGAAGAGTTAGTTTTTTTGAGTTTACAAGCAATTTACTAAATAAATAATGCTGTAGTTTTTCAGCTTACACGTGGATCATGCCCTTAAACTGATCTCAATCTGAAATCAAACTATTCATACGCCCTATTCATATGCCCTAACCATCCTTAAAGGAGAAGTAGAGTCAAAGCTCATTTGGCTGTACTTCTCCTGTGGATCACAGAAGTGCAAATAGTTCACCACACCTATGACCCATTTTCAGCAGACAGGGGGCTAAAGCTGATGTCACAGAGCCAGTCCAGGCTCGGGCAAGATTTTGACAATGAAGTCGGGATCTGCCCACATGCCTGGACTTCCACTCAGCTCCGCCTCTTAGCGCGAGGCGGCCGCTCCCGTCCCCTCTTCAGCCCAGTGCTCCAGTGAGCGCATGTGTAGAGGGGGGGAGCAGAGCAGACAGAGGTGAATGACAGTCATCAGCTCTCTGCTCAAGGAGCCCTGAGAACCGAGTGATCGTCAGTGTTTGATTGCTCGGTTCTCAGTGTTAGAGCCAGCAGGGGACAGATGCAGCATTGAACGAGTGATCTACTGCTTGATAGAGACTTTATAGCCCTGGCAGATGGAGGCGGAAGAGAGCAGCAGCACAGGGCACAGACTCCCGTGAAGGGTAAGTGATTTCCACTGACACCAATGCTTACCTACATCCCTGCTGGCTACTTTTGTTGCTCCTCCACCCCTACTGGATACTACTCTTTCTCCCTGCGCCCCACCGGATACTACTCTTTCTCCCTGCTCTTAACTGAGCACAATTATTTCTTCCCAACCTTGCTGGGCACTATTGATCCTCCCCACCCTCCACTGGGCATCCTTGTCCTTATGCACACACACACACACACACACACCATTGTTCTTCCCTATCCCCAACTAAGCACTATTGTTTCTGTTCACCCTCTGGTGGACACTATTGTTCCCCCTACCCTCTTTTGGACACCGTTGTTCCTCCACAACCCCAACTTAGCACCATTGTTTCTCCTACCCCACAGGGTTGCAAACAGCTATGGCTAATTGTAGTAAATACTGGGTGTAGCTTAAAGGACCACGGCTTGTTACAGTGTAAACTCATATTACATGTCTTTTTTGCTCCAATGTGTCCCTCTTTCTCAAGTTCCTAAGTTGGGAAGTATGGTGTTCTAAAATTGATCCCAAAAGAAAAGGTCTGTGTATACTAGCCCTAACAAGGTAGATGTGACTAAAGTTTATCTAAACATAGCTTATATTTCTTTTAAATAATCAATCACATGCAAAAATGAATTTTGAATGCCCCAGCCTATGATTATATGTTTGGCAAGATAAATATTAAAAATAAAATAGCATATTGTTTGAATAACAATTTACATATCACTAGATGTTGGTTATTATTCATTTATGTTTAGTGATTTACATAACTAGTATATTCAAGGCAGCATTAGCATTTCCATAAATACCGTATGTTTGTAACCAAAAAATGGCATCTACCATTGTACATAGCTTGCAGATGTTTTTAAAATAAAAACATTAATACATTCATAAATAAAAACACCTAGGCATGAGTACATCATCTTTATCTTCTATCAAGGGAAATCAGAATGACATATCCAAAGTAAATATACAGCAAATATAACTTTTAATACGTAGCATGCATTGGTGGTATCATTATAAGAAGATAGGACTAGTTTGCCATTTACATGATAAGAATTTGTTGTATGTGGCGGAAAGCACATCATATTCACTCTCTCGTACATAAAAGTGCAAAGATTTCATCACCAGTAAAAAAATGAAATTGTCAGAAAACAATTTTATAGATGTCATTTTTCAGCATCTCTCCGAAAGCAGATTTACTTTATATCCAAAACAAACATTTAAATCTCATATGCATCTACCTTGTTAGGGCTACAGACATAAGCAAAAAATTAGTTTACTCCAAGTTAGAAAATATCATAACTTGGAGTATGTTTGACGGGGGGATGGAAATATTACATATCATTTTAATAATTGTGTATCAAAATGCAAAATGGAAACAAGTGTCAATTTTAAAGATACTCCCAAGCCGAACGAAAAAATGCTGCATTTAAAGGGAACCTCTAATGTAAGAATAATCGGAGCTGCAACTGTTAACAGGTTTTCAAATATGCCCCTTATGCCCCATACACACGAGCGGAATTCCCGCCAGCTAAAGTCTGATGTGAGCTTTTCATCGGAAATTCTGACTGTGTGTATAATCCATCAGACTTCTGCTGTCGGAAATTCCGCCAGCAAAAGTTTGAGAGCAGGTTCTCAATTTTTCCAGTGGAAAAAAATCCTATCGAAAAATATGTTCGTCTGTATGCAATTCCGACGGGAAAAAAACATGCATGCTTGGAAGCATTGAACTTCTTGGCTCGTCATAGTGTTCTACGTCACACGTTCTTAACGCTCAAAAGTTCAGAGAACTTTTGTGTGACAAAACATATAAATTGTAGCACTGAATAATAGACATGTGCAGACTGGAATATTTTGTTTCGTTTTTTCATTTTCGTTTGGAAAATAAATTGATTTAGTTACTCCCGAAAATCGTTTTGATTTATTTCGTTTTTCGTTGGGGAATAGCTTTCGTTCGAAAATCCAATAATACTTGGTTTCTGTCGAATGATCAAAAGAATATTCGATGGAATGTCGAAACTTTGCGTCGAATCGTACATTTCCGTTTGAATATTCCGCCTACAAGAATTCTAATGTTGTATGACTAGTAATAATGTCGAATCTATTCTCTATAATGTCGAATCTATTTTCTCATAAATCAAAATCTATTCTCTGTAATGTCGAATCTATTATTTCTATAGTGTCAAATCTTTTCTCTATGATATCGAATCATTTCTCTATGATGTCGAATCTTTTCTCTATAATGTCGAATCTCTCTATATCGAATTTTTACCGCAACGAAAACGAAAATAAAACATTTTTTATGTCGGATCTTTCGGTTTTCGTTTGTTGCGCTTTCGTTATTGTTTGTTAAAACGATAACGAAAAAACACGATTTTCGGACGAAAATGCATTCTAACGAAAACGAATGCACATGTCTACTGAATAATAACCCAAATGGTGAATAACTATAAATGACATACAATTGAACATATACCAGGGTATGTGAAAATCACCATGTGAATGATGTACATTTACAGGGCTCAAAATTTCAAGTCCTGAGCTACTAGCCAGGCCTCAAGAGTTACTCGCCACCAGTTGCCCCACCTAATTCATACACTGCCCTGCGCCTAATTGCACCTGTAAACACGCCCTCGTAGATTATCTCATGGAATGACAATGTTTTATGCAGAATCAAGTTACAAAATTAAATATTACCAACAATAACTTTAACAAAATGGGACAGGGCACTGGGGGCAGACCAGAGGGACAGGGCACTGGGGGCAGACCAGAGGGACAGGGCATTGGGGGCAGACCAGAGGGACAGGGCACTGGGGGCAGACCAGAGGGACAGGGCACTGGGGGCAGACCAGAGGGACAGGGCACTGGGGGCAGACCAGAGGGACAGGGCACTGGGGGCAGACCAGAGGGATATGGCACTAGAACTGGGTCTCTTCCCCATTCTCTTGCTGTCTCCTCTGCAACTCCCATCCTCCCTCTCCCCCTCCCTCAGGAGCCTGTGTGTGCGGCTCCACGCTTGCATGTCCCCACTCCCCCCTTTTATTCGGGCTGGCGGAGAGGAGCTGCAGCACAGCGGGAGGGAGTACAATCCAGCGCTGAGATCCACACAACTGCACAGCCATTGAGGCCAGTCTGTTCACAGTGCTCAGGCTGAACTGTTGGACACTTACATAGAGCACAAGGAGAAAAAAACTGCACAAGTGGTAAGAGTGGTAATTTTTGCAATCCTCCACCTCACTCATTACTTTCTGCTCTCCAGCTACATTGGTCGGGGCCCGGGGAGGGGGGCAGGCTCAGAGAGGTCATACTGTTAGGTCCCATGGCTTAATGAGAATTGTAAGAAAAGCACCTGTAGTACACAGTAGTCTGTGCGCAGCTCACCAGACTACTTTTCCTGAGCATGCACCTTTCCTCTTCGGCCGCCAATCTCATCAGGACTCCAAGTGTAGGCACAGATTGCAGGGAGATTGCTCATGCAGCCCTGGCATCACTCGCCCCCAGCTTAAATCCACTCGTCACATGCTAGTAGGTGAGTGGTAATTTTGAGGGCTGATGTACAATCAGAATCCATAATAAAATTATGCATATATAAGTGAATGTCCAATAAAGGAGTCCTATATAACCATATAGGTTAAAAAATGTGTGAACGTCCAATAAGTGAATAGTCCTGTGTAGACAAAGAAGCCAAATAGTGTTCCCATACACCGTGAATGGACCGCCACCAAATAAACTGAGGCTTATCAGAGATGTTGAACCCTAAAGAGCGTATGCTCAGAGGGTCAACAAAGCTTGGTAAAATCCCTGGATGTATCACGTATGAGACCAGAGTATACCCCAGACGATGCAACATATTGCGAAACGCGTCATTAAACTTTGGCTAGAGTGGAGATGGGTTAGAACCCCTGTCAGGTTTTATGATTGTCGGGGTCCAAGATATTTCCCCACTTTATCACTTCTGGCACTGGGACAAGGAGTGAGGGGGATCTCTCTAGTAGGGGCATCAACACTAAAAGCCCTGCAGACATTCAAAGGACTCACTAATCTACCATAAATAGTGCTTTTATGGCTGTCCCTTTTGAAAAGCCTGTTTCAGTGCTCACAGTTATTGGGAAATGAAACAAAGTAAATTATATTTCTAACTGTATATTTAATGATTTAGTCAGAGTTCAGCTGAGTAATAACTCACATGGATTGCACTATTGATTTTTATATAGAAACCTAGAAACATAGCAGAGGAAAAAACCTAGTGGTCCATTGAGTCTTCCCCCTTTATTTTGTGTTTGTTATTTTTTTAACCATTTAGTCTGAATTTAGATGTATGTTTAAATTCATGTCCTATTAATTAACTCATTGTCTTACCTGTTCCAACCATCCACTACTCTTTTGGTAAAATAATACTTTCCAAGGTTAGTTTGGAATCTTCCTCCTGCTATAGATGCATGCTGCATGCAATTAACATAATATCTATTGAGTGTAAATTACGTTCTTAATGCATCTGAGCACTACAAACAAAAAACACTACTTTCCAATCCATCCATGTCTCCATACTTTATTTTTGTTGAGAAATCAGTTTGAAAACACCCCCCAGCATTTCTGGCGGAGTCAAAGTGACTATTGCACAAAAACATTTACCTGCATATAATTTTGTGCAATAGGCTCTAGGGGGCGCGCATTAGGCATGTGCAATTAATTTTATTTTATTTTTATTTTATTTTCATTTTATTTTTTTTAAAACTAATTCCATCAAACCCAATGTCCGCCGGCCATCCATGATCGTTCACCAAGAAAGGCAGAATGGTGGTCTGCCTATGTAAACAAGGCAGATCGCCTTGGGAAGAAAATTAAAATCTTGTGTTTCTGTTAAGCAGGAACACAGATCTGTCTTTCCCCAGTCAGAACAAACCCCACACAAGTAGCAAGCACTCCCCGGGATCACATTTAACTCTTTGATTGCCCCTGATATTAACCCCTTCCCTACTAGTGTCATTAGTACAGTAATAATGCATATTTTTTAGCACTGGTCACTGTATAGTTTTTGGTCCACAAAAAAGTGTCAAGTGTCCAATTTGTCCACCGCAATGTCACAGTCCCACCAAAAGTAGCTGATTACCGCCATTACCAGTAAAAATAACAAATAATTAAAAACTCTGTAACAATATCCTATCGTTTGTAAACACTATAATTTTTGTGCAAACCAATCAGCATGTTCAGAATACATATAGGCCAAAATGATGAAGACATCCGATTTTTAAAAATTTTTGTTTATTGCACAAAAAATTAAAACCACAGAGGTGACCAAATAGTTATAAGTTATAATCACTCCCAGGGAACATATTTAACCCCTTCAGCTTCCCCTAGTGTTAACACCTTCCCTGCCAGTCACATTTATACAGTAATCAGTGCAGTTTTATAGCACTAATCGCTGTATAAATGTGAATAGTCCCAAAAACGTGTCAAAAGTGCCCGATATGTCTGTCACAAACCAATCAAATACGCTTATTGAGATTTTTTTTACCAAAAATGGTGTAGAAGAATACATATCGGCCTAAACTGAGGAAATTTTTTTTTTGATATTTATTAAATCAAAATTGTCACTCTTCTTTTGTTTATAGCGCAACAAATAAAAACCGCAGAGGTGATCAAAGACCACCAAATGAAAGCTCTATTTGTGGGGAAAAAAAACAAAAAGATTTCATTTGGGTACAGTGTTGCATGACCGCATACTTGTCATTCAAAGTGCGACAGCGCTGGAAACTAAAAATTGGTCTGGGCAGGAAGGGGGTGAAAATGCCCTGTATTGAAGTGGTTAAGGGGGTAAAACCTTCCAGGGCTGAAGTGGTTAATACAGCATTTACTATTTTGAATCCATCTGCCCTTAGCTCAAGAATGCATACAGTAGAGTATACAAAGCTGAGAAAAACCCTCCTTTTCTCCCCTCCTGAAGGATCCAGGGATGTATGATATACGTTTCCTAGACAAGAAACCAGGAAATAAGTGAAGAAATGTAAAAAAAATAAAAAGTTTTATGATATATTTACTATTAGTTTACTAATGTTAGCAGCATGAGGATTATAAATACTCAATGTTGAGTGGGAGAGTGAAGTTCCACTTTAAGTTTTGAGATGGGTGCATTCTTAAAATTACTTCTTTTGGTAGGTAAATAAAGTAATACATTAAAAGAACACATTAAGGGCATTCAACTGACATGCCATTAAACTAAAGACAACTCAGTTCTAACACTAGCTACGGGGGTACTACTGACTCCGCTGATTCATTTCCCTGTCTAATCCAGATAGAGACGGATTATGTTGTGTACAAGTCATGATTTAGAGAACACCACACATCAATGTTTTAGAAGAAACAGAACAGAATGAATGTCACATCCAGCCTGGAATGCAAAGGGCGACAGAAGAAGAGGGGTGGCATGCATCCTGATGGGAAAATTGGAATGTGGTTGAGCTGAAAGAAGGAAACTACTTGAAAAGCGTTCGGGGACCAGGACCTTAGTGCAGAGCAAAACACACATTGGAAATAGAATTGATTGGCACCTAAACAGAAAGGAATTTCAATGAGCCAGAGAAAACTCCCACAGAAGGATTAAAAAGAAGTAAAGAAGGAAAGTTCTAAGACTTAAAAAATTGAGTCAAACGAAAAGTGTCGGAATCAGAGTTCAGGGAGACATGATGAACCAAGACAACACTTGAAGAACAATGACTTTTATTCTTCAGCATGTGAAGTCATCAAAAGAGAGGAGCTTACAGTAGAAGATGAGCGAAGATTGCTATACAACAGGCTTGATAAGAGCTAGATAGAAAGGGAGAATAAAAAGATGAAAAATTTGTAAAAGATGACATGCTCTATCAAAGCACTGAGGACAAACACCTCGACAATAGAAAACCCATTATGGCAGACAAAGTATGATGAGGCCACAGGCTTTCACCATGAAATTTTGATGGCTTTGTTGCACTAGATCAATAATAAAGGATTGCCAAGACACGTGAGGATAAAGATAATATAGCACAATTACATAGAATGAAACAATGTTTTGTGGGAATGGTTATAGAAATGTCATATGCAGTGGTTATTGCTTATATGAAAGATGGCTAATTCAGTTGGAATGGTTTACTGTTGGTTTCTACCTTAAACTGTCATCAATGTGTCCATCCTTCATAGCCCTGCGGAAATTATGCTGGCTGTATACTATGCAATTTTATTTGTTAATGAGATTCGAATACTGTTAGGCCCCGTACACACGGTCGGACAAAACCGATGAGAATGGTCCGACGGACCGTTTTCATCGGTTCACCGCTGAAGTGGCCTGATGGTCTGATGTGTGTACACACCATCAGTTCAAAATCCGATCGGGTCAGAACGCGGTGACGTAAAACACACGACGTGCCGAAAAAAACGAAGTTCAATGCTTCCAAGCATGCGTCGACTTGATTCTGATCATGCGCGGGTTTTGAACCGATGCTTTTCTGTACTAACCATCGGTTTGGTCCGATCGTGCAGCGGTCCATCGGTTCGGTTTTGAAGCATGTTTAGAAATTTTGGACCGAAAGAAAACAGACCGATGGCCTATACACACGGTCGGTTTGGTCCAATGAAACTGAACTTCGGTTCATTCTCATCGGTTCTGTCCGACCGTGTGTACAGGGCCTTAAGGCCCGTAGACATGATCGGATTTTCCAACGGGTACTGTGTGATGGCAGGCTGTTGTCGGAAAATCCAATCGTTTGTATGCTCCATCAGACAATTGTTGTCGGATTTTCCGCCAACAAATGTTGGAAAGCATGCCTTAAAATTCGGACAAAAATCCAAAGTACAAACACGCATGCTCAGAAGCAATGCTAACTATAACACAACATTAGCAGAAGTTGCCCAAAGGGTGGTGCTAAAGAGCTGACAATTCTTTGCCGTTTGTATGCAATACAAGTTCACGGCCAACGCCCTTTGGACAAAAGTCCTACGCTTTTTCCGATGTAAATCCGATCGTGTGTATGAGGCTTAAGATGTCACTGGGGACAAAGCATGGGAGGACTGCTCCTGAGGACTGATGATAGGTTGTTGTTGGGCCCCATCTGATCCCACCAAAAACTCTACTTATTTTTTAGGCATCAGCCATCAAGCAGCATAGAAACAGGTGTTTCCAATGTTGTTAAATTTTTGCCTCTACTGCAACAGTTGCAACCCCTGTTCTGATAAAATTTACAAGGATGATGAGTTTAAAGAGGAAGTAAACCATACAAAAAAATAAAATAAATAAAATAAACCCCTGCAAGACAAAGACATAATGAGCTAGTTTGCATAGCATACTAGCTCATTATGTATTACTTACCTCAGATCGAAGCCCCCACAGTGGTCCACATCTCCCCCTCCAGCTGCCGACATCTCTCCCGGCACTTACTTCCGATTATCACGGCTCCGGCGCTGTGATTATGATTGGCTGGTGCCGCGATGACGTCACTCCCACGCATGCTGCCGGTAACGACACACGGACTGAAGAAATGGCACACTTGCAAACCACAACTTATATATATGTATTGCGGTTGGCAGGTGGTTAACCCCTTGGCGTTGACATGACAAAAATGCGGCCCCACTGGACTGGGCTTTTTTCCACATATTTGTGTATCTCCCTTTGTGCTGCGATTGTGCTGCACAGCTTTATCCTAGCACAGAGACCGGGTTCTAATGATTGGGACCCAAAATGTCTGATCCTGGGTCACGGGATCACTGTGACAGCCTCTGATTGGCGTGGTGAAGCCTGCCCCATGTTGTCTGTGAATGGACAAGAGATATATTGTATCTTTCTCTGTCCTGTCCAGAGATAGAAAAAAAAGTGTATGTGTAGAAAAAAGAATAATTAAAAAGGAAAAAAATAGATTAAAGGGGTTTCTATAGGGGTTTTTCTAAATAGGTTCCTTTAAGCTAGTGCATTGTTGGTTCACTTACCTTTTCCTTCGATTGCCCTTCTAAGTGTTTTTTTTTCTTTGTCTGAATTTCTCACTTCCTGTTTCTCCTCAGTAAGCTTGCCCTATTCATCCGAACAGTGGTTAGTCAGCCAGAACAGCTTACTGAGGAGGAACAGGAAGAGAGGAATTCAGACAAATAAAAAAAACATTTCAGAAGGCAAATCGAAGGAAAAGGTAAGGAACCTATTTAGAAAATAAAAAACAAACCTTTACGACCCCTTTAAGGTTTCACCTAGATCAGTACCCGGGTTAGTGTTTGAGTCAAGGTCAGGGACAAGGTAAAGGTCAAGGTTAGGGTCAGTCTTTTTTTGACAGAATTAGCTTTTTAATTAGTATCAGTGTCAGCTAGTGTCAGTGGCCCAGATTCAAGAAGCAATTGCGTCTGCGTAACCATAGTTACGCAGCGCAATTGCTTACTTTCGCCGGCATTTCGAATGCTCCTGATTCAGGAACCTCGTTCCGCCGATGGCAGCCTAAGATATGACTAGCATAAGGCTCTTATGCCAGTCATATCGTAGGCTGCATTCTTACGTTGGCCGCTAGGGGGCGTTCCCATTGTGGTCAGCGTATAGTATGCAAATTGCATACTAACGCCGATTCACAACCCTACGCGAGCCCTGCGTACGCAGTTTACGTCGTTTACGTACGCCGGGTTTCACGTAAGGCTGCTCCTGCTAATAGCAGGGGCAGCCAATGCTACATATACCCGTCGTTCCTGCGTCGCGAAATTTAAATTTTACGTTGTTTGCGTAAGTGAATCGTGAATGGCGCTGGACGCCATTCACGTTCACTTTGAAGCAAATGACGTCCTTGCGACGTCATTTGCCGCAATGCACGTTGGGAAAGTTTCCCGACGGAGCATGCGCACTACGTTCGGTGTGGGAACGCGCCTAATTTAAATGATCCACGCCCCCTACGGGATCATTTAAATTACGCGCCCTTACGCCGGGCATTTTGGGCAAATTACGTGGCTACTGCTTTGTGAATGAAGCGTAGCGCAAATAATTTGCGGGGGCGCAGGGCAAAAACGGAATGCTGCGCCTCCGTAAGGAGTGCGCAGCGGTACCTGAATCTGCCCCAGTGTGTTTTAGGTATGATAACAAAAAAACGAAATTTGCACTAATTTCTCTGGTCTGTACCATGGGTACATACAACAACTAACATACACATACTGTATGTGGTATCGCTGCGATCGTCAGGAGTAGGAGAATTTAATTTGGATTGTTCTTTGGTGTTGGGTTATGGTAGTAGTAAGGAATATACAGTTAAATTCAAATAACAAGTTATTTTTTTTACTATTTTGGGCCAGTTTTATTTTGATAATAAAAAAAAAAAAATCAGGAGATATCCATAACCGTTTACCACCAAATAAAAGCCCAATTTGTCCTAAAAAAATAACAAGATATAATCCATTTGGATGCTCAAAGTAGTTGTGATGATATGTACAGTTTTACTAACACATGTCAAAGTTGCAAAATTAGGAATTAATATTTGTTTTACCTTTAGGCAAGAAGCGGTTAAAGAAAGTTCCCCTGGAAACCCAAGACTGTTCCACGTAATGTTGCATGTTTCTTCTAGGTAGTAGGACCATTCTTGGGCAGCAATATTTATTTTTGCCTGATTGCTAGTGCGGACCGTCTTTGAATAACACACTCTGCAAAATGCATGTTTTCTTCACATACAATTCAGTGAGTTTAAAGTGCAAATTTCTATGACTTTCCAGTAATCAAATTGTTAATTCATGAAATAAAAACACTGTGAGTAACCGGCATTGCTTTCAGCTTGTATGTGCCACCTGCTGCCTTAGGTAAAATAGCTTCCTGATGTCCTGATGTGTTAAATCTATGTACATTGCGTAACGATTCAATACATCAATCATAAATCAATTTACATGGCTATCCTGCAGGAAATCCCAGGTTACAACACTATTTAAGCCTCAAGCCTCAAACCAGTGGTACACTGGCAGAAACCATAGGTTTAGTCATACCAATTTTTCTCTTATGATTCCATCCATACTTTGTTATTTAACCACTTGCCACCCAGGCCAAGTTTGACGTTTCTCTCCTACATGTAAAAATCATAATTATTTTGCTAGAAAATTACATAGAACCCCAAAACATTATGTATGTTTTTTTAGCAAAGACCCTAGAGAATATAATGGCGGTTGTTGCAACTTTGGCCCGGATTCACAGACAGCGGCGCACATTTATGCCGCCGTAGCGTATCCCCTGTACGCTACGCTGACGCAGCGCAGAGAGGCAAGCATTGAATTCACAAAGCCAATGCTCCCAAAACTGCGCTGGGTTTCCAAGGCGTAAGTCGGTGTAAGTGGAAGTGGGCATGAGCCATGCTAATGAGGCGTGACCCCATGCAAATGATGGGCCGAGCACCAGACAGATACGTATAACGAACGGCGCATGCGCCGTCCCGTGGACGCATCCCAGTGCGCATGCTCAGAATCACGTCAGAACTACTCCCTAAGATACATCGGATCACTGCCTATGGCATGAATGTAACCTACGCTCAGCCATATTCACGTCCAACGTAAAGTACGTAAATTACGCCAGCTTGGGTTCCCTGGTGCAGCCCTTTGCATGGATGCTGCTGAGTTATAAATCCTTTATGGGGCATAACTTTACGCAGGACGTATGACTTTACGCGCACTGCGTCGGGCGCACGTACGTTTGTGAATCGTCGTATCTCCCTCATTTGCATATTTGAATAGAAAATCAATGGAAGTGCCAAATGCGCCCAGCATAAATATGCGCCCACTCTACGCCGGCGTAGGCAAGTTACGTCGGTGGGATGTAGCCTGTTTTTAGGCGTATCTTGATCCAGCATAGTGCCATGGCTCCTGCTTTTGGTAATCACAGCCAGTGACCAGAGGGCGGAGTCAAGCTGCATTATGTGGGACATACAGGGAGCCGCTTGGGAGTGAGCCCACACAAGTGCCCCCATAGCAAGGGGCTTACTATTTGCATGAAGGTAAAACGTGTTTAGGCTTTAGAATCACTTTCACCTTTACTAAGCTAAATTAAAATTCACTTTACAAAATGAATATGCTCTACTTCTTTAGTGCATTGGTCCCTAGGCTTCCTTATAAGGGTACCAAGTACGTTTTTAAGACAATCCCTATTGACATTAAAGTCCACCTCTGCAGCAAAGGGATACATGTTTGTCACAAACGACATAGAGGTATTTACAGTTTTTTGGTAAGTGCTGCTATAGGAACCTCATTAAAACAAATGTACATATTAACCAAGTTACATATGCAGAGTACTGTGCGTTATAAAAATAATGCCATAGAATACTTTTTATTAACTTAATTGTTTTTCTTCTTCTTTGCATCTCAACAATGCTGATTTCCTCCAATGTCGGCTGCACATATATTTTTTAGGTGTAGTCTCCTGGTGGTGACAATGGTGGATCATGACTTCTCAATATGTTTCATCAAGGCCGCTTTTGTAGTTTCAACCAGGATATGGAGTTATCGTGCTATCCGCAGGATCACCGTTTTTATATTTATATCTTTATATTTGATTGAAAAAAAAATATTTTAGGAATTACAGTACTGTGTTAAAGCTTATATGAGGTTCAGGTGGTTGGGTCTAGATATAAAAAGTTAAACAAATGGAAGTGGGACCACAGCAGACATCATTTTTCTACTGCTGTTTAGACAATGGAAGAAAATGCATGCCTGGATGCTCTGAGCTAGGCTGCTACTTTCCATTCTCCTCGGTGACAGTAACTATTGGTAGGGATGCTGCACAGTTGAAGTATGTCTTACAGTTCACTTTTGCTGTATGCGATAAACAAGCAGGCAATAATACTTTGCATTTTTTATGCATTAAAGAATGGTATAAATAGGCCTAAAAATATCAAATTCAAATACTTATAAGATAAATGAAAGAATGTGGCGTCACTTAAAAGGCTTATTCTTTTGTCCTTTGCCTTTTAAAAAGCATAAGATGCAATCTGCACTAGGCCTACACGGAATGTAATGTTCCCTGTTCACAGAGGAAGTTTGTGAGTCAAGCTGCTGAAAAATGCAATCCTGTTTTTTTATTGTGAGGTTTTTCTTTTATGTGCTGCGGTAAGCAATAGACTTGATTGCTCTTGTAAACAAATGAACGGTTCATTGTTTATGGTGAAGACAATTAATTTATTCCACATTGTAGCTACATATCCATTCCTTAACCCAGCTCGCTGCCAGAGGGGACCGCAGTGTGTGGCGTGCTAATGCTTTACAGGGAGAAGGACAAAAAATGAGAAGTAGATTTCATTGGCCGGGGAAACATTTCAAATGCCAAAAGAAGAAACTATCTCAGAAAATTCAAAACTTCACTTAAAGTGGACGGTATTGCAGAATCTTTTTAAGTATACGTTTTTTCTCAGAGATTCATTAGAAGGTAACTGCTGTTAATTGCATAACCCTGAAAAGCATCTTCTTTTCCCCCTATCTGGTTTAGCTCTACTGGGGCCCAACTTTGTTTAACTTGGTAACATCCTGATGGGATTTTGGTTGAGCCAGAACTAGTTAACTCAACACACAAGTCAAAGAAAATGCAAAAGCAGATTAAAGCATGTTGATAAAGCTCTGAAATGGGTTGAATTCAGGCCAGAATGGGCTCAACTGCAGATCAATGGACATATGACTAAAATTCTGGATGATCTTAGAAGTGTCTCAGGATGATTTCTTTTTTTTCCCATAATATATTTTATTTAGGAAAAAGAACCGTGTACAATCAGCAGGGACATTAAGTGTACATTGAGAATTGTACAACAAGATAGAACAGCAGATGATAACATGTTAACCATACATAAACCAACAAAAGTAGGGCAATTCCATCTCAACAGGGAGAAGGGTGAACCTGAAAAGTGTGTCGACATGCGGATCAAGCAAGAGAACCCGTTATGAACTTTGATGTGGAAGCCGAAGTTTACGTGGCTTATTGGGTCTATATAGTAGTGGTATGGGTGGTTTGCAGTAATAGGAGGGTATGGACTGCCTAGAGGTGTTTGAATTTGATGTTTGAATTGTTGTAATTTGCTGTTCAGGATGTAAGGAAGTTGGGTGAGGTGAGGGGAGAGATGGAACAAGTCTAGCAGTTGGGGGGATTTTCCTTTGAGGTCTTGGAAAGGAGTGATCTCTGATATAAGAGGACTTTGTGGCAAATGCATAGTTAACCTCTTCTGATGTAGCAGGAATGTGTGTATGTGTGTTTGTGTGGGGGGGGGGGGGCAGAGAAATTGAGGAGAGAGAAAAAGAATACCCTCCCAGGTATTGTGATACAAGTTTGCATCTCCTCTAGGAGTATAGATAGTTTGTGGAGGGAGATGACTATTATGGGGAAGAGACAACAGGTCGGATTCCAGGACTTTAAGTTTATGCATTCCTATTTAAATGGGGAATGGTGTTTCTGGAGTTAGGTAAGAGAGCTATTTAGTTTGGAAATTTCCGGGGTCGATCAAAAGTGTGTCCAGCATGCCCATTTAGTTCCATATGTTGTGGTTGTATCTCATGAACAGACTGATTTCAACTGTAAGCTGAATGCAACTGAAAGCAAGCTGCTTTTGCTCATTGACACAAGCCTCTACCTTCTACCTGCTGACCAATGTGCTGCTAATGGCCAGTCTTATTGGAAACTGGAATGGCAGTTGTCAGGACTTAAAGGAGAAGTAAAGCCAAAGCTTGTTTGGCTGTACTTTTCCTGTGGATCACAGGAGTGTAGTTAGTTTTGCACTCCTGTGACCCATTTTCAACAGACAACGTGCATTCTCTGATAATGTCACAGAGCCAGTCCAGGCTCTGGCAAGATCGCATCACTGGAGTCAGGATCTGCCCATATGCCTGGATAAGCATCTGCAATTTTAACTCCTTTTCTTTTGAGTCTTTTCCCTATTGCCTGTGTTCTACTACTGCCAAAACATCTAAAATTGGAACATTTTTACTGATTTATTCTGTAATAATTATATCGTATGGAATTACAGTCTTGTCTTAATATAACAGATACATTTTAGTGATTGCATAATATTTTATACTTTCTCAAATGAAAAAAAGTTTGAGAAATAACAAAAAGCCTTAACGGTAAAATGAAAGGTCTACTCTTATTAAACTATAAAGCCTCGTACACACAATAGGTTAACCAGAGGACAACGGTCTGAAGGACTGTTGTCCTAGGTTAACCGATGAAGCTGACTGATGGTTCATTACAATATAATAAAAAAATGCACATGATGGATACATGTGCATTCTGTAAAAGCAAGCTGGTAACCCCTTGTAACCATCTCAGGTATACCAAATGCGTTTTGCTAATGTTTAAAGGAACTTGGTCATTTTACTTCTCCAAAGGTGGCTTGACATATTAAGTCACTGATCCAAAATTGCCTTTTCCCTCCATTCTATTTCCCTTGCAGCTGGTAACTTCAACCATATTCAAGTAATAAAATTGTTGATTACCCTCAGGAATCACTCGAAAAGAGACCATTAGATACTGTTCAATTTGAATACAAAGTATTCATTTGTAATTGAAACC
Organism: Rana temporaria; assembly: GCF_905171775.1. Taxonomy (NCBI): domain Eukaryota; kingdom Metazoa; phylum Chordata; class Amphibia; order Anura; family Ranidae; genus Rana; species Rana temporaria. The sequence goes on from NC_053490.1 coordinate 479,393,107, forward strand.
ATATTAATACAGGAGATAACCATTATGTATAATGAGCCATCTAATGTTAGAGTGCCACGTGCTTGAGATCTGCGTGTTATATATGTAAGACAATGGTTTTATCCAGAAAAAAAAAGCAAATCACACTTTCTACTTGATATTTAGAGCTGCAATTTTTTATTCTTATTACAGACATGCAATCTTAGGGATAAAGTGTCTTAAATTGTGTCTGATGATCATTTGCCATTCTTTATAGAGAATTCTCCTGTTGCTTCATTAAAAGCTCTGCCGGTTGCTGACGAATGGGCCATTCTTTAGAACCAATACAACTAAACTGCATCCTGAGCTACTCATCCATCAAACTTTATATCGCCACATTACATCAAAGGGTTTCCATTCAATATTGGATAAAGCTTTACTGCAAAGGTCATAATTATTTTTTAGAATGCCAGACATGACTTCCTTTCTCATCCCTGTAATTTTAGATGATATGAGTTTTGCAGGAAGCTTAAAATGTCTATTGAACTTACCTATCTGAGAATCTGAGAATCAAAATATATATATATTTTTTTTTTAACACACAAGGTACACAAAGAAGTGTTTAGTCAGCCACTTTACTAGAATTATAAAAATACATTGGGAACCTTTTGGCATCCTAAGGAGAGTAATAATGCAGCATGTATAGACTGCTGTGGTGAACAGTGGGTGTGGACATATTATGTAAATAGTGGGAGTAGTTTAAAGAAGCATGATTATTAAAAATGGAGCCTACTCACTGTATGCATTCATACATTTGCCGGTGATCTTGTAGCCATAAAAAAATGTTTAATTGCTGTGCCATAAGAGAGAGGTTCACAGACATGTATAAATCTCAACAAAATTACATAGTTACATAGTAGGTGAGGTTGAAAAAAGACACAAGTTCATCAAGTCCAACCTATATGTGTGATTATATGTCAGTATTACATTGTATATCCCTGTTGTTGTGGTTGTTTAGGTGCTTATCTAATAGTTTTTTGAAACTATCGATGCTCCCCACTGAGACCACCACCTGTGGAAGGGCATTCTACATCCTTGCCGCTCTTACAGTAAAGAACCCTCTACGTAGTTTAAGGTTAAACCTCTTTTCTTCTCATTTTAATGAGTGACCACGTGTCTTGTTAAACTCCCTTCCGCAAAAAAAGTTTTATCCCTATTGTGGGGTCACCAGTATGGTATTTGTGAATTGAAATCATATCCCTTCTCAAGCGTCTCTTCTCCAGAGAGAATAGGTTCAGTGCTCACAACCTTTTCCTTTACCTTTATTAGCTTTGTTGCCCTTCTTTGTACTCGCTCCATTTCCAGTACATCCTTCCTAAGGACTGGCGCCCAGAACTGGACAGCATACTCTAGGTGTGGCCGGACCAGAGTCTTAAATCGTCGTTTAGAAAATTAAACACTTCCATTACATATGCTTTCTTCACACTGAACATGAATCTAAATTATTTGCTTAATACTACCTAAACCACATGAGATCCGCGCTATGGTCGAAAGACGTCCACAGCGCGGCTCTCAAGTGCCGGGTGGACGTCCATAGACGTCCTGCTGTTGTTGTTCCCTGTGCGCGCCGCTGGGGGCGCGCAGCGGGGAAACAACGTGCCCGGCGCATCGCTCGGGAGCCGATGCGAGTGCCTGGCGGCCGCGATGTCCGCCAGACACTCGCGATCGTCGGGAACACAGCCGGTAACACAGCAGGACGTGGAGCTCTGTGTGTAAACACAGAGCTCCACGTGCTGTCAGGGAGAGAGGAGACCGATCTGTGTCCCTTTACATAGGGACACAGCATCGGTCACCTCCCCCAGTCACCCCCCTCCCCCCACATAGTAAGAACTCTATGTAGGGAATACATTTAACCCCTTCCTCACCCCCTAGTGTTAACCCCTTCACTGCCAGTCACATTTATACAGTAATTAGTGCATTTTTATAGCACTGATCGCTGTATAAATGTGAATGGTCCCAACATTGTGTCAAAAGTGTCCGATACGTCCGTCGCAATATCGCAGCCCTGACAAAAAAATTGCAAATCGCCGCCATTACTAGTAAAAAAAACAAAACAAAAAAAAACATAAATCTATCCCCCATTTCGTAGGCACTATAACTTTTGTGCAAACCAGTCGCTTATTGCGATTTTTTTTTTTTTACAAAAATACGTCGAAAAATACATATCGGCCTTAACTAAGAAAAAATATAGTTTTTTTTAAAAAAATTGGGATATTTATTATAGCAACAAGTAAATAAAATATATATTTTTTTTTAAATTGTCGCTCTTTTTTTGTTTATAGCGCACAAAATAAAAACCGCAGAGGTGCTCAAATACCACCAAAATAAAGCTCTATTTGTGGGGAAAAAAGGACGCCAATTTTGTTCAGGAGCCACGTCGCACGACCGCGCAATTGTCAGTTAAAGCGACGCAGTGCCGGAAGCTGAAATTTCGCCTGGGAACGAAGGGGGTTTATGTGCCCAGTAAGCAAGTGGTTAAAGAAGAATGTCATTAAAATGATCAGGGACTGTATAGCAACAGACAGTTGTTAGAACAATGAAGACTTTTATTTATTTATATATCACAGGTATTTATACAGGATTTCTTCTAAAAATTAATTTGTTGTAGGCCCAGGTGCCACATTCAAAATAATACTTAATACTAATAATAATTACAGGGGTACTGAATTGCCTTGTCCCAGCTGAACAGATAGAGGATCTCAGTGCCATATCATAAGCCCCACTATATGGAATCATCAAATAAAAGTGTATCTAGGGATGGCATCTGGTAGAGTACTAATAGGCTGTAACTACACTACATACCTCTGAGTAATGCACAGATTGCAGGGGTCAGGAGTACGTAGCACAGAGTTCTGGGTTTAGGAGTACATAACACACACAGTACAGGGGTCAACAATATGCAATGTGCAAAGAGTGCAGGAGTCAACAGAGTGTGTAATGAACAGATTTCACAGGTCCAGTGTGTGTAATGCACCTTGGGCAGGGACAGGAGTGTAGAATACACAGAAAGCAAGGGTTAGGAGTGTGTAACACACTGAGTTCAGGGGTAAGGTGTGTGTCATGCACAGACTGCAGATGTCAAGAAGTGTATAATGCACAGTCTGCAGGGGTTAGAAGTGCATAACGCAAGAATGCAAGGGTCAAGGATGTGTAATGTAGGGGTGAGTGGTACACAAAGTGCAGGGGTCATTCTGAGCACAAATCTTTGTCCTCCCAATAAAAATATCCTATCACAGCATTATGGCCCCTAGCAAAATTCCCCCCTACCTCCCTGAAGTCACCAAGTCTCAGATACAGTACAGCCAAGTAAAAGGATTCCTCCTAGGTTCCCCTTCAACTTGTGACATGTGAAACATCAGAACCGAGCAAAAGCTTAGGGAAGTTTAATTTGACTCTATGTTCTATTGACCTGGTAGGCAATGCAGTGCCGAGAGATATCAACTGATGCAGTGGTGAGCAATAACAGCATAGAGAACCAGGGAGCCTAGCAGGAAATGCAGGACACATGCCCGGGTTGCCTGGTTTTAGCGATGTCCATGGTGTCAGTTATTCTGTTGATATAATGAATGAGTTCCTATATCATTGTCCAAGAACTTGTGGACTTATAAACCCACTTTTACCTTCTACAGTAGCCCCAGCTCATAGAATAGATACTTTTTCAGAATGCCCACGGGACTCTATTGTGAAAGTGCACCTGGGGTTAAACTTGCTTGCCTCCTCCATCCTCTTACCTACATGTTGGCCTCTAAGTTGGATGTATGCTTAAGTTTTGGGGGCAATTTAAACTGGGACAGAGCTTGACCAAGGGGGCTGTAATTGGTGTTTTCATACTAAAGCTCTCTGGCATTGGAGATACCCAAGTGCTTTGAAGATAATATAAGGATACAAGCAGAAACACATGGGTGCCTTTTCTATGGATATGGAGTTACCGTGGAAGGTAAAGTAAAGTAACTGAGTAAATGTAATGAAGGACAATATGAATGTTAAATGTAAGTGAATTAAGTTGATGCAAACTTCTTTTTATACTACAGTTAAGTAAGATGGATAAGTAATTTTAACTTCATTTGTTAATAAATTGCTCCAAAAAAAATAAATCTACAAACATACAGTACATACTGTATCTCCAGTATTTTTGTTTCATGAAGTAGATATTTATCTGTGCAAGGCCTCTGTTTCTCATAAATCATTTGTTTATCCAATGAAACATTATTTTATCTCAAATGGCTCTTTTTTTTTCTCCTCATTAGACACCTTAATGAACCACTCAATCTTATAGGTAGTCTGGTATATGTCCACAGCAGCCAGGCTGCAAGTATGTGTGGTCCCTGTTATGTCAATACAAGGCCCTATGCTATTTCACATTTCAAGTAAAAAAAAAATTGACCCATCTCTCAATAGACTATCCCACTGCGTAAATGGTTACATTGCAATACCCAGAGAAGGTTGGAAATAAAGAGATTTTTTTTACTTGTAACTCTACTATCTACCTAACTGGGATTAATTGGAAAGCCCACTGCCAAATCAGAAGTTCTGGGGAAGGGGAGTTGGCCCCCTTCAAGACTACCAAGCAATGCTGAAGAGTATATCAGATGATGTCACCATAACAAGGGGCCCTATTGCTATAAGGATATCAGTCTGTATGCCCAGTTTCAGGGGCCATTGTTTGTTTTAATTTAAAAAAAATTGTGGAAAAATAAAATATTTTTTGAGAAAGAACATGACAAACAAAATAAATAAGCAAACAGTTTTTCAGTTAACCAATATATGTATGTAAGGCCCCGTACACACGTCCGAGGAACTCGACGTGCCAAACACATCAAGTTCCTCGTCGAGTTCTGTGTTGAAGCCGCCGAGGATCTCGGCGAGCCAACTTTCCTCATTGAACAACGAGGAAATACATGTACTCTATTTGGCCCGACAAGTTCCTCGTCGGGTTCCTCGGTGAAAAGTGTACACATGACCGAGTTTCTCGGCAGAATCCAGCTCCGATCAAGTTTCTGGCTGAATTCTGCCGAGAAACTCGGTCGTGTGTACGGGGCCTAACACCTTTAGATGGTCTTTCCTTCCTGTGTAAAAGACAATAATTAATATTCTAAAACCAATCCTTCTTCTGAATGTTTACTTTACTGTATCAAATATTTTATTTGGATCCAACCATGATGAAGAAGCTAATTATAAGTAAACTAATCCGCTTTTGCTTGTTTTTTTCCCAAAAGATCTCTGTTAACCATCTGAAACCATTAACTCAGCTTAAAGATAATTTGGCTGAAGGTTATTGTAACAAAACATTTGATTGCTTTCCATAAAGGAAAAAGTTAAATGAAAATTAATTAATAAGAGGGAAATGTTTATCTGTATACAGAAAATCTTTTTTTAAAAAATGTGTCAAAACAACTTGCAGAACAGTTTAACGAAAAGTCATCTTAATTTAAAAGTAGAGGTAGAGACATACAGAGGTACTGGACTGCGGTGGGGCATTCAGGCAAATCTAACGGCAAGAAGGCCTTTCCTTGCTACAGTTAAAGTGATACTAAAATCTTTTTTTTTATTTTTTGTGGTCAGTAGTTTTACACAGAGCAGCCCAGATCCTCTGCTTCTCGGGTCCCTCTTTGGTGCTCCTGGCCACTTCCTCCTGTTGAGTGCATGTACAGCAAGCAGTTTACTATGGGGGCCTTCAAGCTGAGCCACAGCTCCCGATGTCCATTCAGACACAGAGCCACGGCCCGTCTCCTTTCTCTCCTCATTTTCTCATGGACTTCGATTGACAGCAGCGGGAGCCAATGGTGCAGTGCGGCTGTCTCAGCCAATACGGAGGGGAGTCCCAGACAGCTGAGTCTCTCGTGCAACATTGCTGGATCTAGATGGGGCTCAGGTAAGTCTTAGGGGGGCTGAGGGGGAGCGTCTGCACACAGGAGTTTTTTTATCTTAATGCATAAAATAAATTAAGATAAAAAGAAACATCTGCCTTTACAACCACTTTAAGACACCCCAGTTCCCAGCTTGTGATTTTAAAATGAAGCAGCAGCAATGGACTGATAAGGTCATATCTTTTCTCACTGTCCCCATAAAGATGTTTCTTTCATTCCATATACATATTTACCTCTCTCTTTCATTCCATTTACGGGAGATCACAATAGTCCAAAACACAAATCCACTGGAAAATGAATCTATAATTTTAATATAAAATACAATCAATCCCTTTCCCAAAGCCTTCTGGGACATGTCTCAGGTCCCAGAAGGACGTTGGACTGATCACAAAGTGCAGCTTGTGTAAAGTCACAGCCGGTTTCCCACACTAAAGATGCCATGGCCAGGGGCCTGAAGACCGGTGAACAACCAGCCCAGGTGAGGATGGCACTGGATCCTTGGACAGGTAAGTGGCATTTTATTAAAAGTCTGCAGCCACAGTATTTGTAGCTGCTGACTTTTAATTTTGTGTTCCTAGGGTGAAGAACCACTTTGATACCTTTGTCCATTTTCTGCAAGGTTTTGTCCCTTTTCTGGAAGAATTGGAAGTTTATGTAAATGTTGACCACCCCTGTTTCTCGTCTGTATTTCTATCTGTGCCATTGTGTCTCACTAAGCTGTTTCATCAGCACTTCCTTGAATGGTGGTGGCCTCCTTTTGTTATCTTCATCCCAACCAGTATAAATCTAGTAACATGGCTGCCTGCACCTGTGCACTAACATTCCAAGGATGTGAATGGGACTTTGCTTGTGCAATGTAGGTATATGTCATTTAAGTATATGTGGTGATTTGTGAGCAGGTACATTTTTACCAGGAGGGGTGTCGACAGCACAGTTGGCCACCATCATCATAGGAAGTAAATAAGGACCTAGGGGGAAGATGAGCTTTCTGTGCCATTATAATGTAAGGCCCTCTTTAATATCTTCATATCATATTGTCACAGCACACGAAAGGAAGCATGTAACATACAGGCAAAACAGAAATCTTATTTTGTGTTTTTTAATAGACATTTGATTGTTTACATTTTTAAACAGTCTGTCATTTCTTTTTTACCTGGAGGATGACATGCATTATCATTCACAAACAAAAATGATGTGGATTTAATAGAAGATCAACAACAAATCTACATGTTCAAGTTAAATGGTTCTAGAGAATAGTGTGAAGTTAAATATTTCACACAGAAATATATTTCAACTGCCCACTACAGTGTAATAATAATATTAATAACAGCAACAATCACCATCATTATTATTTAATTTTGCAGAAGGGCTAAAGTGGTTGTAAACCATAGTCACTAATCGCATATATCTGTAGTGTTTACTTATCTCTCTCCAAAACTCCAAGTGTCATTTCTTTCTGGTGCTTTATTCCTCTGATATCTGCATGAGTCAATTCTAAGAAGTTTTCCAGATACATCAGATACATTTGTGATGGGGGAGGGAGCTCATACACAGCGTGTCTATTCACAACAAAGCTCTGTATCCTTCCTTCATTTCTGAGCAATCAGCTCTCACACACTGTAACTGCAGTTCCCCCGGCCCCTCCTCTCTGCTTCTCACAGATGCAGAAAGATTTCATTACAAATCTGCACATTTGAAGGGATGCAGACAAGAGAGGAAGCAGATAAACAAGTAAAACCAATGTAGGAGGATATGTTCCATCTTGGTGTATCACCAGAAGCTATTCGCTTCACAGGGTTTACAACCACTTTAACATCTCCTACAGTTTATGTCTCTGTTTCATTGGATATATTTATTTTTCTTTCTCTGTCAATTGAGTGGAAATACCCACCTAAACAGTTGCCAGTGGATATAATCTCCTGATTGGAAGATAAACTCTCAATTCTAGTGAAAACCCTAACATTTTGGATTTCCCATCACCTTCTGTCTAGTTACAATCATCATCAGAACAAAGAGTATTTGAATCCACCTGTCGAGGATACACATGACATAAAAAAAAAAAAAACTTGCCAGGAGATGCAATTGTTTTCTACTACATCCAAAAAAAGTTTGGACTACACATTTATTTTACAACAAAAATGACACCGCTAAGGCTCCGTTCACACTGCAAAAACCTGAAAGTCACACGATTTACAGTGAGACTTTGCCAGGTGACTCCCTGGTGGCTTGAGTACTACTTCGAGGCACAGGTCTGAGAGAAGTATCCTTGAAGTAGTATAAGAACCTTTTCTAAAGTTGGAGCAACTTCAGTAGTGCTAATTAAGACAGTTCTTACTGACTAACATAGGATTTCACATGTCACGCGACTTGGAGTCTCACAAGTCGGATCCCAAATCGCAGCAGTGTGAACCAAGCCTTAAAATGGTACTGTGGCATGAAAACAAAAAATTGTGAGCAGGAAGTTTTTTTTTTTTTAACCGAAGAGTCATATTATGTCTCCTCTTCAATCTCACAAACTGCTTTATACTGTAACACATGCAGTATAGCACATGGACAGGAGTTGTCATCCTGCACTGGCCAATCAAGACCCCACAGCTGGAAGAAGCCTGTAAGAAGATGTCTTAATGGATGAGGGATCTCCAGATACGCCGTTGTATCTCTGCGTTGCGCCGTTGTATCTATGCGACTGATTCTTAGAATCAGTTACGCATAGATATCCATTAGATCCGACAGGCGTAAGTCTCTTACGCCGTCGGATCTAAACTGCGTTTTTTTTTTTTACCGCTAGGTGGCGCTTTCGTCGAATTCCGCGTCGAGTATGCAAATTAGCTACAGTAGATATGCGAATTCCCGAACATATGCGCGGCCGACGCAGTAAAGTTACAACATTTACGTTAGGCTTTTCCCGGCGTTAAGTTGCCCCTGCTATATGAGGCGCAGCCAATGTTAAGTATGGCCGTCGTTCCCGCGTCAAAATTTTAAAAATTTACGTCGTTTGCGTATATCGTCCGTGAATGGGGCTGGACGTCATTTATGTTCATGTCGAAAACCAATGACGTCCTTGCGACGTCATTTGGAGCAATGCACACTGGGATATTTTATGGACGGCGCATGCGCAGTTCGTTCGGTGCGGGGACGCGCTTGATTTAAATGATACACGCCCCCTACCCGCCAAATTTGAATTCCGCCGGGTGATTTACGCTACGCCGCCGCAACTTACGGAGCTTACGAGCTTTGAGAATACAGCACTTGCCCGGGTAAGTTGCGGAGGCGTAACGTAAATCAGATACGTTACACCCGCACAATTTTGCGCGGCTGTACGTGAATCTGCCCCAGTAGCTATATCTGTATCAGGTACACTGGAGTTGGTTTACTAAAGGCAAATAGACTGTCTGCAAAAGCAGTTGTTCCAGCGCTTGGTAAATGAGCAAGAGCTTTGCTGACTTCCATCAGCCAATCATGTGCAAGAAAAAATATATATACAGGTATATATATTTTTTCCCCTTGCATGTTGATTGGGTATTCTTTGCAAAGTTACGCCTTGTTTCATTTACTAAGCTCTGGAGCAACTGCACTTGCAGAGTCTATTCTCCTTTAGTAAATCCACCCCACTGTATCTGTGTATCTATACCCAAAACTATTTTTAGGCTGTGTGTAAAATATAAAAAAAAAGGTAGAACCTCAGTCAGGTTTTTCTGCTATCTGGGGCTCCGTTAGAGAGATGGCCCCTCATGTCCTGTCCTCAGGACAATTCACTGACTTTTTTTTAATCAGAAGCAAAAACAAAAAGTGAAGAGATCCCACCATTGGATCCTCAGACAGCAGTAAAGCTGATGAGCAATTCTAATCCAGTTTTACCATATCCATTAAAAAAAAAAAAAAAAAAAAACATTTTGCTATAGATTTGCTTTAAGACAGAACTTTTTATGTTTTAAGTGGAGTGAGCCAAGATCCCTAGCCAGGCCTTTATTATTGTCCAATTTAAACACGGGGTGAATGACCTGCCATCAATTACAGTTTCTAAGAAACAGGACTAGTAGCACATATGGATTAATAGCTGGATTCACGTAGAGGTGCCTAACGTGAGGCAGGCGTAGCGTATCTCATATATGCTACGCCGCCGTAAGATAGAGAGGCAAGTGCTGTATTCACAAAGCACTTGCGTCCTAAGTTACGGCGATGTAGCGTAAATGTGCCGGCTTAAGCGCGCCTAATTCAAATTGTGAAGAGGTGGGCGTGTTTTATGCTAATAAATCGTGACCCGACGTGATTGACGTTTTTAACGAACGGCGCATGCGCCGTCCGTGGACATATCCCAGTGTGCATGCTCCAAATTACGCCGCAAAGACTTATTGGTTTCAACGTGAAAGTAAATTACGTCCAGCCCCATTCACGGACGACTTACGCAAACGACCTAAAAAAAAAAAAATTTGAAGCGGTTCCGACGTCCATACTTAACATTGGCTGCGCCATCTTTTTGGTGAAATATTTTTAGGCCTGAAAACGCCTTACGTAAACGGCGTATCTTTACTGCGACGGGCAAGCGTACGTTCGCGAATAGGCGTATCTCGCTGATTTACGCATTCTAGGCGTAAATCAGCGTACACGCCCCTTGCGGCCGGCCTAAATAGACAGCTAAGATACAACGGCGCAGGCAGTCGTATCTTAGCTAGATTTAGGTGTATCTTAATTTGAGAATACAATTAAATTTACGACGGCTTAGATTCAGAGCTACGACGGCGTATCTACTGATACGCCGGCGTAACTCTCTCTGTATATTTTTTAGAAGGAAATTGCAGAACAAAATGAGTAACATTATCAGTAGAACAGAGTGCGGTAGGGAGAATGAGCAGGGAGCGATGAAAAAAAAACTTCTATGTATGTAAATTGCCAAAATCTGTTGGCAATATATACAGACTGGAAACAAGTACACATACTTACAATGTATTCCACTCAATACTTCAGACTGATGTTCTCCTTTAACAGAGGAGGGCAAAAGACAAGTCTGGTTAATTTCTTTGTTCAGAGATTTCCTGACGTTGAGTATTTGCGTGCAATGCTATACAAGAAAATGGTGCATCTTCTATAACACAGACTGACAGATGGTGTGTCCTAACACAGACAAAATGTCAGGGTTGATTTCAATGGTTTTCATGATGAAAGTCTGACAACCTGACACCTTTTTACAGATATTCCCATTTGGAGAATCTCAAATCAGCTTGTGTACAGTAATTAGTTTTAAAATGACCTGAAGCCTTTAATTTTAGAAATTCAAGCACGTTAAAGTAAATGGTCAAGGTGTAACCCCGTTATTAAAGGGTCACTAAAGGAAAAAAAATGTTTGCTGAAATGACTGTTTACAGGGTATAGAGACATAATAGTTAACTGATTCCTTTTAAAATTATTACAAACAGATACAAATCAATCATATAATGTGCCTGCAGGTTAGTTTCACTTTTAAATTGGTTTCATGTTCCTGTGAACTAGAGAGACACACAGAACAAAAACAAACAAATCCAGGGCAGTGTTTTGTTTTTAAAATGAATCTGATTGGTTCTGTTAAGTTTTAGACACACAGTAATGACAGCTTAGACCACAGTGAAAAGCTCCCAGTACTGTGGTTATAAGGAAACAGACAACCAGGAAGTGTGGAGATCACAGCAGAATTACAGCAACTTCAAAGCAAAAACGAACAATAAGGACATGAAACCAGTACTGCAGTAAGGTAAAGGAAGCTATTTAGCTAAAAAAAAATGCCTTTAGTGATCCTTTAAAGAGGTTCTTCAGTCTGTTTAAAAAAAAAAGTCAGCAGCTACCAATACTGTAGCTACTGACTTTTAATAAAAAGACACTCACCTGAACAGGGATCCAATACTGTCCTTACCCTGCCGGTTCCTCAATGGTCTTCATGTCCCTAGTGTTGGCATGTTTACTGTGAGAAGACGGGTGTGACTCCTTGTGGCTTCGCAGCTGTCCTCATACCTAGGTAGACTTGCATAAGATTAACACATCAAAGGGTCATTGGCTGTCCCCTTTGATATGTTAAAATTGAGTTGGCTTGGACAACTCAACTGAATTCCTGGTCAATATGGTACTGTAATATAATATCCTATATAAATCAGCCAACATATTACAACACCACTGTGCCTGTGTAGTTGATCCAACAAGGATTACACAGAATTATTGTTTTTCTTTGTGTGTGATCCTTAGTCCCATTGGGGATTGGAAACCTTATATGCTAGTTATGGTTTGTATACCGTTTTATGATATTGTACTATGAATAAACTTTTGTAATTGTATACTTATATTTAGTTTCCTCACTTCTTTCACCTGGGGTACAATGTGGTCACATTGAAAGTCCTTAATTTTCTCCAAATTGTTCTGCATAAAATAAGGGGGAAATCCTGCAGAAGAATAACCTGGTCATGTTTTTTTCTATTTTCTCTTAAAAAAAAATAGTTTTGGATATAGATAAGAATTTAAATGTGGGGTTAAAGTGGAAGGTAGTGCTGAATCTGATGTTTGTATGGATTCACATACTTTTTAGTAAACTTAGTATTACTATCTGGTAATAAACAAATTGCAGAAGGCTGCTCTTGGTCAGATGCCAGGACAATGAAGATGGACACTTGAGCGTGATCAAGAAAGAGAAGTAGAACACTAAAGACTCGTACACACTACTAATTTTTTTTTTTAATGACAATGCAACACTGTACCCATATGACATTTTTATAATTTTATTTTTTTTTCACACAAATTGAGCTTTATTTTAGTGGTATTTAATCACCACTGCGTTTTTTATGTTTTGCTAAATAAACAAATAAAGACTGTACATTTTGAAAACAAAAACGTTTTAATAGTTTGTTATAAAATTTTGCAAACCAGTAGTTTTTTCTCCTCCACTGATGTGCGCTGATGAGGCTGTACTGATGGGCATTAATAGGCTACACTGATGGGCACTGATGGGGCAGCACTGATGGGCATTGATAGGTGGCACTGATGTGCACTGTTGGGCAGCACGTGGGCAATGGTAGGCTGCACTGATGAGGCAGCACTGATGGACATTGATAGGTGGCACTGACAGGCACTGGTAGGTGGCACTGATAGGTGACACTGATGAGGAGGCACTGATAGGTGGCACTGATGGGTGGCATTGATAGGCAGCACTGATTTTAACTGGTAGGCGGCACTTATGGGCACTGATAGGCAGCAGTGATATATGACACTGATGACACTGATTGGCATTACTGTGGGGCACACATTGGCAGCACTGGTGGGCACTGTTTAGATTGCACTGATAATCAGGGCACTGATAAATAGTTTCATGAAAAATAGATGACTGGGTCATTGGGTAGTAGATGTGTAGAGCTTATATATAGAGAGAAGGTTATCATTTAGTGTCACGGTTATTGTCTGATATGTAAAGAATTGTGCCATTAGAATTTTACTATGAAATGTAGCACACAATAAGGTGGTAATATACAGTAGCATTTTTGTTAACTCATATATGTGATGCATTACAATTAACTTGTTATGAACCTGAGCAATTCAAACTGAGAATTTGATCAAAAAATACAGAAGCAGGGCTCACCTGCAGAGAAATCCCTATTACATGAAGAGTTCTTCATATATAGGCAGCTGAAGTTATATGTGGAGACAAGAAATACTTTTATAGGAATAGTTGGGATTTGCATATAAATGCAGCTGCCTATATCTTCTGATTTACCGATCAATGGTGACCTGCCGTGAAAACGTCGGGTAACGTTTGCAATGGCTTATTTCATGATATGTTTGAATTGACAACGTTTGTGGCATATTTATACTGATAGCACAGAAAAGGCTCAACTCACAAAGCTTTGCACAAGAATAAAGATGTTTATTTTCCGTTATGTAATTTTTCTTTAACCACTTGAGACCCGCGCTATAGACAAAAGACGTCCACAGCGCGGCTCTCAAGTGCCAAGTGGACGTCTTTAGATGTCCTTTTATGTGCATTACCCGCGCGCAACTGGGGGGCACGCAGCGGGTAAACACTGTCCCGGCGCATCGCTGGGGAGCCGATGCGAGTGCCTGGTGGCCGCGATGTCCGCCGGGTACACGCGATCGTCGGTAACACAGCAGGGACATAGAGCTCTGTGTGTAAACACAGAGCTCCACGTGCTGTCAGAGGAGAGGAGACCAATCTGTGTCCCTTGCACATAGGGACACAGCATCGGTCACCTCCCCCAGTCACCCCCCTCCCCCCACACAGTTAGAACACACGCAGGATACACATTTAACCCTTTCCTCACCCCCTAGTGTTAACCCCTTCACTGCCAGTCACATTTATACAGTGCATTTTTATAGCACTGATCGTTGTATAAATGTGAATGGTCCCAAATTTGTGTCAAAAGTGTCCGATACGTCTGCCACAATATCGCAGTCTCAATAAAAATCGCAGATCGCCGCCATTACTAGTAAAAAAAAAATAATAATAAAAAAAATAATAATTCTGTTCCCCATTTTGTAGGCGCTATAACTTTTGCGCAAACCAGTCGCTTATTGCGATTTTTTTTTTTTTTACAAAAATACGTCGAAAAATACGTATCGGCCTTAACTGAGAAAAAAAATTGTTTTTTTTTAAAAAAATTGGGATATTTATTATAGCAACAAGTAAAAAATATATATATATATTTTTTTAAATTGTCGCTCTTTTTTTGTTTATAGCGCAAAAAATAAAAACCGCAGAGGTTGTCAAATACCACCAAAAGAAAGCTCTATTTGTGAGGAAAAAAAGGATGTCAATTTTGTTTGGGAGCCACGTCGCACGACCGCGCAAATGTCAGTTAAAATGACGCAGAGCCGGAAGCTGAAATTTTGCCTGGGCACGAAGGGGGTTTATGTGCCCAGTAAGCAAGTGGTTAAATCCTCTGTTTTGTGTCACCTTTAAAAAACAAAAACAAGAATCCTTCTTTTCTGTACAATCATTAAAGGGGTTGTAAAGGCAGATAAGATAAGATAAAAAAGATAAGATAAACCAAATTCTCCATTTTTTTTATTCGATTTGGCAGAATAAGTCGAAACCCCCGGAGTTCACTGAGTACGAACGATGGTGTGGTCAGGGAATGGAACACAAAGGCGGTATTTCTATAATTTATCTTTCACTTGTGGAACCCACTTCTAAATTTCCTTACATGGAGGCATGGGAGAAGGACCTACAGGACACCTGGGACCTGGACAAATGGCATAGAGCGGGAACAAGAGCTTATAAAGGTATAATAAATGTGTCACTGATTGAAGCCAACCTTAAGGTCATGATGAGGTGGTACCTGGTTCCCACCAGACTTGCTATGATGTATTCTTCCTCATCTCCTTTATGTTTCAGAGGTTGTCAGGCTCAGGGTTCCATGTTGCACATTTGGTGGGAATGTTCGAAGATTAGGAGTTTTTGAAACAAAATGTTTAGCCTTATTCGGAAGGTTTCGGGTGCCCCAGTACTACAATCCCCTCAAGTAGCTTTACTAAACGCATTCATTCCTAAGCTGTCCAAATTCACCTGTAAATTGATAACATTTATGTTATTAGGGGCAAAACTTGTTATAGCTGGGGCCTGGAAACTTCCGAAATTCTCAATATCTGCTGCTAAAAGGAAGATCTCTTGGATTATGTCACAGGAAAAGCTAACTAGCTCCTTGTCGAACTCTACCAAAACGTTTGAGGCAACATGGGAACCCTGGGCTGACTATGTGGGAATATCCTTGATTCCTGGTATTGATAATTCACACAAGAGTAGCACTGTGTAAGTTGTGAGCTGGCTCTTTTTGTATCACCCTTTATCGACTTCTTCTTCCTCTCTTTCTTTTTTCTATACTTTTCTTTGTATCTCACTCTGGTAATTTTACTAATTGAAAGCCATAGCTAGATTTTATCTTGCTCATTACTGTCTGTGATTCGCTCCATCAGTATTTTACCCTTGCGGGGAATCTTGGACAGTACTGGTACGTTCTTCCTCATTTTTATGGGTACGTTTGAATATTAACCAGCTATTGTTTTCTGGTGTGGATTGCTTCCTGGGCTCCAGAGAGTTCTGGTATTCTGGGGCCTAGTGAGTGAACCCGTTAAAGAGGGGAAGTTTGATAATAAGGTTTATTTTGTTGATTCCAGACATTTGTGTCCCCACTTGGGGTGTCTGGCCCGACGATTATTATTTCTGTGCTCCCTGGGAGAACCCATCCATGCGATATGATACCTTGGTTTAGAATCAAGGAAGTTACTAGTAACAGTTCTCATTTTCATCATAAGAAACGGTCAGTTTTTTATATGTTTTTTTTTTGCTCTTTTTTTTTCCCTTTTTTTTCTCATTGTTTCACAATAGGGCTTTCATATTCTATCTTTGTCTTTTATTATGCTGAATGCTGTTGGGTCAACTATTTGCTTTTGATACTTTGGACAATGTAATGTACCCCAGAGTGAAATGGGGAATTTTCGCTGTATTGTACTGCCTTTCAATAAATTCCTCTTTAAAAAAAAAAAAAAAGATAAGATAAAAAGCCTTTTGTGTGCAGCAGTACCCCTCTGCCCCCCCAACACTTAGCTGAGCTCCCTCTCTGTCCAGCGATGTTCACGGGTCCCTTGGCTGTCTGAGACTCTCCTTCCTGATTGGCTGAGCTCATCGGTTCCCGCTGCTGTCAATAAAAGTCAGCTAGCCAATCAGGGGAGAGAAGGGACAAGGCTGGGTTGGGGCTTTGTGTCTGAATGGACACAGGGAGATGTTACTCGGCTCAGGTGCTCC
Source organism: Rana temporaria (assembly GCF_905171775.1). Lineage (NCBI taxonomy): Eukaryota > Metazoa > Chordata > Amphibia > Anura > Ranidae > Rana > Rana temporaria. The sequence goes on from NC_053490.1 coordinate 479,409,763, forward strand.
CATAGCAAGCTGCTTGCCGTGGGGGCACTGAACAGGAGGGAGAGGCCAGGAGCACAGAAGAGAGACCCAAGAAGAGGAGGATCCGGGGCTGCTCTGTGCAAATCCACTGCAATAGAGCAGGGGAAAAAACGAGACTTTACCATCACTTTAACCTTCTATCCATCATTTTGAGATTTAACAGAAGCTTCTTACAACACCTCAAAAAGGTAAAAAAAAAAAAAAGGAACAATTAAAACATATTAATATAAGTTAATTGTAACAAAAACATGCTTTTCCATGCAGGTTAACATTACCATACCAAGTTTTCTAGTGCCTCTTCTGTCCCAAGCAGCCATCTTAACTAAGGACCATAGGCGTGTGCACAGGGTGTGTTGGGTGTGGTGCCATTTAATCACTATGTGACACCTAATCACCATGTATGGTGCCTTTTCCCCCTGCTTCCTGGTGCCTTCTTCCCCCCCCCACCCCACCCCCCGATGTTCTGCTATCTTTTCTTCTCTCCCCTCCCATCAACTGCTACGATTGATGTGTCAGGATGGATGAATGAAAGAACACAGCGAGTGATCTGTAGCGATCATTCATGTGTTCATTCCTAAATAACATACTAACTATGTTTACTATGCTTCAGTTTGTGAATGAACAGGAAGCAACTCAGCAAGGAACCATTCCCATTCATTCACTGTCCAGTGCCGCTGAGGCTGCAGAGAAAGGGACTGGGGAAGCACTTTCCTCAGTCCCTTTCTCTCTTTTTAGACCCTTTGATATTTCACCAAAGCCCTTCCAACGGGGCCCCTAAAAAATAATTGTAAAAAAAGTAATAAAAAATAATATTGGAAAAAATAATTAAAAAAATAAAATTGTAAAAAATAATTAAAAAATACTGACACAACCCACAGCCCTACTGACAGCAATCTCTGCCCCACTGACAATGTCAACTGCCCTACTGACAACAATCTCTGCCCTACTGACAACATCCACTGCCCTACTGACAACAATCTCTGCCCTACTGACAATGCCCACTGCCCTACTGACAACAATCTCTGCCCTACTGACCACAATCTCTGCTCTACTGACAATGTCCACTGCCCTACTGACAACAATCTCTGCCCTACTGACAACGACCACTGCCCTACTGACAACAATCTCTGCCCTACTGACAACAATCTCTGCCCTACTGACAATGTCCACTGCCCTACTGACAACAATCTCTGCCCTACTGACAGTGTCCACTGCCCTACTGACAACAATCTCTGCCCTACTGAAAACGACCACTGCCCTACTGACAACAATCTCTGCCCTACTGACAACAATCTCTGCCCTACTGACAATGTCCACTGCCCTACTGACAACAATCTCTGCCCTACTGACAGTGTCCACTGCCCTACTGACAACAATCTCTGCCCTACTGACAACGTCCACTGCCCTACTGACAACAATCTCTGCCCTACTGACAACGTCCACTGCCCTACTGACAACAATCTCTGCTCTACTGACAACGTCAACTGCTCTGCTGATATACACACATTTGTGTTTCTGCTCTGGGGTGCACACCCTAATGCAATAAGCTGCACACACCAACGCTAAGGACATTGTCCTTGTTTTCCAGCCACTTCCTTGTTTTCTGAGTGCACCCACTGCTCTACCTGAGGATATTGTTTACACTTTCACACATTCATGAAAATAATATGAATCCACAGGTGGAGATCTAGGTGGGCATGATGGAATTGGCAACACGTGTTCCCCAGCCATCACTATGACAACATGCAAACAATGTGATTCCCTGGGTAGAGTGCTGGTGTGTGCATGCTTGGGATTGCAGTGTCGGGGCACCCAGAGCTCTTGGAGTTGCCTACAGACTCTGGAAATATATGATGTTCATATTCCAGGAGTCTGCATTCAGTGTAACTAAGTAATTTTTGCCTACGCAAGAAAAAGAACGTGCTTCAAAGAAAATAATGTATGACATTTATGAAAGTCAGGAGAGTAAACATTAATTTTATATAAAAAGCAAAAAGAGGGCAAAGGTCTACTTTTACTTCTTCTATCATGAAATAAGCCCACAGATGACTCAGACTAAGAAGGAAATACACAGATTACAGGAGTTTTTTTCCCCACATGGTCTTAGTGTTTTCAGAATTATACTGCAAGTATAGAGTGGCAATCCACACGCTATTCATTGAGTAAGACCCGAAGTTGTTAAACATTCCGGTGATTACTTTTAGCACAAAATGATAAGCTTTGCCTAACCACATTTTCTGCAGTGGATCACATGCTGGTTTTATTCTCTCTTCGTAAAGAGTAAGTTCTGATCTAAGCCTCAAGTAGTAAGGCAATCAATGCTGATGAATGACTAGAAATGGTTTCTTTATTCCAGCCCTCACTGAATAGAAAGTTTCCATTATCTAGTTCAACATCTTCACTCTATCAATTTGACAGGGGCGGGCAGGACTGCACTCCACTGGATTCTCTCTGCTAGTGAATGCTTCTTTCTCTTTCTCATATAAAAGAGAAATCAAAGTGCCAAAGTGTACAGCAGACATCTATTTTAACAAATATAGGCATCAGCTTATTTTCATGGTTAGGGGGGCTTTATAGCCTTGGTTGGTCTACAATTTCTTAGAATGACGGGTAAATGGAGATTTCCTAGAATTCTACAACTAATTAGGCTGTATATGCTGCATTCCCGCTTTAAAAGGCTTTTACCAGGATGAATACTCTGTTTTAAGGTGTTTTTCCTTTTTTTTCAGTGTGTCGGTATAACACCAGGACCGACAAAGTAGTATAGCAATCCAGGCAGATTTGTTTTTTCTTCCCACACATTATATTCCATTTTCCTGAAGTGCTTTTGAAAAGAGATTAGCTCAGAATGAACAGACTGTATTTAGTTGATTGTTAGAACAGCTTACTGCTATTGTTTGCATTCAACCATTTACTCATAGAAATGAGGAAATTAGGTAAGGCTGAGAATTACTGAGCACCTTTGGTGGAGAGCTGAAACAATTATCCAGAGAAAACCATCAGAATTATATGGTTCACGTTAGTGGTGGTCTATGATAAAACGGGTGATATGAGAAAGCCTGCACAGGTAGTAGGCATGATTATTATTTTATTTTCAAAAACAAAAGAGTTTTTTTTTCATTTTCACTGTATAAAATGAGGGGGGGGAGGGAAGTTTGGAAAATAAAGAAGGTTGAAGAGATCTTTTTTATTTGCAATATTTAAAAGTAATTAGTGTCCTTATAAATATTTTGGATTGACACATCAGAAAACACAGTTACTTTACTGTGCAGATTCCAAAGCATTGAAATGTTGAATCCTGACAGAATGTCAATTTTTTTTACCAAATTTCATTAAAAAAAAATATAACTTTCACCTTCACTCATCCATATTGGCAATATAAACATATATAAAGCAAATGCCCTTTTGCTGCTAAGTTTCCTAAGCATGTGTGGTATTTGAGAAGGCCCTATCATCCCATTAACTTAACCTTCAAGTGGATCTTAAGCCTAAATGTTTTTTACCATAACGCATAACTTGCATTCAGGTAAAAAATGTTTAGGCACCATTATCCCCCCAACCCTCTTTTTACTTACCTGGGCCCTCATTCAATCCAGCATCGTGCCTGTCTGCAGCTCTTCTCTTCCCTATTCTTCTGGTCTCGCTGGCTTTGTTGAGGCAGCGGGAGCGGGAAGTGGGGGCCGGAGTCCTGTTGTCTGTGTAAATAGATGCAGACAGTGAGACTCTGGAGCAATCCCACATGAGTGCCCTCATAAAAAAACACTTTCTATGGGGCACTTAGCGGGGAAAATGTCCATGAGCACAGGGGACCCATAAAGAGGAGGTTTGAGGCCACTATGTGCATTTCCATTGCACAGAGAAGATAAGTATAAACGTGTTTGTTATAAAAAAAAACAAATCCTTTAGACCCGGTTCACACTGGGGCGACTCGTCAGGCGACACAGCTGCCTGACAAGGCGCGTCCCATTCTAGTGAATAGAACCGTTCTAATAAGAGCGACGCAAGTCGCTCCGACTTAGAAAAAGGTTCTTGTACTACTTCGGGGGCGACTCGGGGCGACCTGCATTGACTTCTATACAGAAGTCATTTTGCAAGTCGCCTTAGATGTCGTCTTCATGTCGCCTGGCCGAGACGCCCCCGAAGTCGTGCCGCCCTTGTGTGAACCGGCTCTTACAAACACTCATTTTTCAAAAAGCGTGTAGAGTTTGAGGAATGTGGCCTACAACACAGATAATGTGACAAAACAGAAAAGACTCTAATTCGTTATAATATGGATATAGGATAGTCAAAGGTGGGTCAGATTTTGTGCATAGGTACATTATAGTAATAAAAATGTATAAATGGATACTATAATTGCTTACAATTAAATGTTTCAAAATTCAAGGTGCCAATAACACAGATAAAAGGCGTGCTTGAAAATGATGGTTTTAGAAAGGGCTTATGTTTGCTGAGTGAAGAAGTCAAGCGGGAGGATGCAGAGAGATAAGTAGTGAAATATTAGAGGTAAGAGATTGTTGAAGGACTTTAAAGATAAAGGAAAGGATTTAGCAGAACTTTCTGTGCTCGATGAGAAGAAAGGAAAAGTGTGTATGAACGCTGTGTGCAGTATGGATCCCAGGAGAGCAAATTAGTCAACTGAAAGCAATGGAGGAGTAAAATGGGAGATACAGTACAGATACAGGCCAAGCTTCAGTAATCCAAGTGTGATAAGGTAAAGGCGTATGTTAGTGACATGAGACTGACTGAAACAGGAAGAAGCATAATGCATGTTAGTAGTATTGTAGCAGGTTTTATTCATGTATATCAAATAACCTGTATAAAAAACTGTTTCAATACAATAGAAAAAAAAAACAATAGATTTAAATTTCTCCATTATAAAATTCACCACAATCAGTTAAAAAACAATCAGCTAGATTAATGAGTTATCCTTTGGTTGTCGTAGGTATTGGGCAAAATCACTAACAGAACTGTTGTATATGGGTACATGATTGGGGAGATTTTTCCTCACTTCCTATAACTGTGTCCATGTGAAATATTGTTATGGTGTAGTTACCAGCATAGAAAGGCCCATGGAACAATAAAAACATTATCAGATATTCTAAAGCCCCGTACACACGGTCTGATTTTTTGACAACAAACTTCAAAATGAGCAGGTTTTCAAAAAAATCTGACCGTGTGTAAGCTCCAACAGACAAACCAAAATCTACTCCAGATACCCAAAGCCAGATATAAGTCCAAAGGAGAACGAAGATTTGCGGTCCAAGGACCCAGACTATGGAACGCTCTACCAACCACCATCTGATTGGAGGTAAACCACCTGACCTTCAGGAGAAAGATCAAGACCCATCTCTTCTGAGGGCCCAGGGAATGGATACCAAGCGCCCAGAGGTGATTCAGTTCGCATGTGTTGCGCTATATAAGTTTCTCACTCACTTCTCACTCACAAACGTTTTCGGTTTTCATCCGACAAAAGTTCACTCTGCAAACGGACAAACTTTTTGGCAACAAAAGTCCCACAGTGCAAAGTCCTATCGTGTTTACAGAAGTCCATTGGACTTTTGTCCAAAGTACAAACAAGTATGCTCAAAATGTTCAAATCAACCACCAATAGCAGAAGTTGACCAAAGGGTGGCGGTAAAGAGCAGAAAAGAGCTGAAAAAACATGTGATTTTGGGAAAGTTTGCTGAAAAAGTCCTGCCGTGTGTATGCATACCAAGTTCACGGCCCTTCGAACAAAAATCAAAGGAAACGTTTGTTTGAAGTCCGATCGTGTGTATGGGGCTTAACTTATGCCGAGTACACATGATCGAAATTTCCGACAACAAATGTTCGATGGGAGCTTATTGTCGGAAATTCCGACCGTGTGTAGGCTCCATCGGACATTTGCTGTCGGAATTTCTGACAACAAAAATTTAAGAGCTGGTTCTCAAATTTTCCGACATCAAGTTTTGTTGTTGGAAATTACGATTGTGTGTACACAATTTCGATGCACAAAATTCCACGCATGTTTGGAATCAAGCAGAGGAGCCGCACTGCCTATTGAACTATTTCTGACATTTATGCAACCGTGTGTATGCAAGACAAGTTTGAGCCAACATCTGTTGGAAAAAAATCCACGATTTTGTTGTCGGAATGTCCGATCATCTGTACGCGGCATAGGGCTGGCAATAGACAGGGCTGACCCCAAAAAAAGAACGGATTCCCCCATCCATGCAATCAAGGTGGGTGGAGAAACCTCCCCCTGTTTAATTAAATTCTCACAGTGTTGTCAGAATACACAGATCAGCATTGGCTGCAGAAGCGGATCAAAGGGAAAATGTATAACATCTCACTTGAAAAAAAAAATGGTTTGAAATTCATATGCTCCCTGCTGAATTGACAGAATTTCAATCTCTCTGTGGCCAGGTCTACTCCCTCTACTAAAATGTATTTTATTGTTGTCCCTGTGGGATAGATATCCTTGTCCTGACATGAAGCAAAGTGAAATCTTCCAGCAGGGACACAGAAGGCAATAAGTACTAGACAGAGGTGCTAACCCCATACAGCTCTATTCAACGCAAAATAAAAAAAATTGGGCTGGAGTTCACTTGAGTTGACTTGTTTCATCTTTGTACAGCTTTTCAACAAGCACGTTTGGTGTCTGCTATTCAGGAAAAGTGACATTTTACACAAGACAACATAGACATACTCAAGAAGAGGAAAATATGTACAGTAGTACCTTGGATTACGAGCATGATTAGTTCCAGAAGCATGCTTGTAATTCGAAGCACTCGTATATCAAAGCAAGTTTCCCCATAGGAAACTCAGATAATGCATTCCAGTGCCACTGCTGGTGTATGCAGTACCTCATGTGGCCAGAGGGTGCCGGAGACACTTGGAAACACTCAGAGATGCTTGGGGACCACTCTGGGACACACAGGAACTGAGTGTCTCTGAGCATCTTTGAGTGGGCTCTGGACATCACCGATGCCCCCACACCTCTGGCCACATGCGGTACTGCACACCCCAGGGGCTTGAATCCTGCTCATCTTGCGAGACAATGCTCGCAAATCGAGTCAAGTATTTTTTTTTAAATAGCTCGTATTGTGAAACACTCGTAAACCGCGTTACTCGCAATCCAAGGTATTACTGTATATATATTGATTCACTCTCTTTTTTGCTCTGTGTCAGTCAGCGGCAACTGCAGGGGAGAGGCAGAAGCGCTGGACAATGGCTGGTAAATCTTGGAGGAGTGACATCACCCATAGGCTTCCATGGCCCATTCATTGTTCGTGCTCCCTCCTCTCCCCTGCAGCCTCTACTTACTGACTGACATAGTGGTGCCAGATCACATTACCAGACCAATGCTGCCAAAAATAGGTACAGTAAGTATCATAGGCGTACACAGGGTGTGTGCCGGGTGTGCCTGGGCACACGCTAATCACCCCTTGCAGTGTAGATTCCCCTGCGGATATTTCACCAAGCCCCCAATGAGGCCCCTAAAACAATTGTAAAAAATCATTAAAAAAATGAAATAATAAAAATAAAAAACTACTAACATCGTCCACTGCCCTAATGACACCAACCTCTGTCCTACTGACAAGTCCCCTGCTCTACTGACACCATCCTTGTTTTAATACATTTTGGGTGCACACCCTAATGCTATAGGCTACACAAACCTATGGTAAGTATAAACATTGTTCTTACACAGGTTAGTTAGCATAGATTTTGGGAGGGAGTGGGGACAGTTAGACTGGCTAGATTTTAGCTAGAATTCCACTTTAAGCTTTAAAGGATTACTAAAGGAAAAAAAAATGTTCTTTAAAATAACAAACATGTTATGCACAGAGTGACCCCGATCCACGTCTTCTGGGGTCCCTCGGCGGCTGTCTCTGGTCCTCCCTGCAATATCTCACCACAGTCATGCGAGAGAGCTCGCATGGTGATGAGTCCTTGTGGGCACGCTCCTGTGATACAGCGAGCGGCCATAGCCACTCACTGTATCACTCGGCCCCACCCCTCGGCGTGCCGCGTCACTGGATGTGATTGACAGCAGCGCCAACCAATGGCTGCACTGCTCTCAATCCATCCACTCTAGTGGCCAGGCTAAGCGGCAAAAGAGGATCTCGAGTGAGGGACTTTCGACGGGTCAGGTAAGTAAAACGGGGGCTTGGGGGGATGTTTTTTCACCTTAATGCATAGATTGCATTAAGGTGAATTTTTTTTTCCTTTACAACCCCTTTAAGTTCTATGTTTTGGCTACACTACTAATCTGTCTTCATACCAGTTAATATCTTAGTCCAAGTTTATCTGTCCGTCACGAGATCCGTGGAGGCGTATTTATGTTTCCTGCATGCTGCATGCAACAAGAGACAGATGGACTGGAGGAAGCAATATGCTGTTCTTGTGTTAGTCAAAGTACATAACTTGTTAGAATTGATAGGTACTGTATAACAGGTCAAGAAACTTGCATTTGTCAGAAAAATTACACCGACAAGTTTTACATTTAAAAATAAAAGTTTTTAGATTGTATCTGGCTTTGGAAACCCCTTATAGAACATATATCAGACTGTGAATGGTTAAAACAAACTGTCACTTCAAAATATTAATTACTGCCTCCGAAACGATATGACATGTTTCTGTTGCTATGGAGATAAATTTCATATTTCTTCTTCTTCTGTGTTAGCAACATACAGTTATCTTGATCTCTTTTGTTTGTATGTAGGCAATGCCATTTCTTTACAAATGGAACAAAAACATTAATTGCAGTGTCCAAAAAAGAATATGATTATCTTTTTACTATTAGATAATTATTTCAAATTGGTGAACTTCCTTCTTGTTTTGCAAAGTTTAGCAGATGACCTGAAAGTTTCCCTTTTTCTTGGGTTTCTAATTTTACAGGTTTAGCTTTAAAGTGGTTGTAAACCTTAACCTGCGTACACACGACCATTTTTCATGTCATGGGAAAAACTATGTTTTTCTCGACATGATTCTTGTCAAGCCTGCCTTGCATACACACGATCGTGAAAACAAAATGCTTGAGCAAAGCGCGGTGACGTACAACACGTACAACGGCACTATAAAGGGGAAGTTCCATTCGGATGGCACCACCCTTTGGGCTGCTTTTGCTGATTTCGTGTTAGTAAAAGTTTGGTGAGAGACGATTCGCGCCTTTCATTCTTCGTGCTTTTCAGTCCGTTACAGCATGACAAATGTTCTATCTCCATTACAAATGCTAGTTATACCAGAACGAGCGCTCCCGTTTCATAACTTGCTTATGAGCATGTGCGTTTTTTTCCCCGTTGTTAAAGCCTACACACGACTGTTTTTCACAACGTCGACGAGAAAAATTAGAGCATGTTCTAAATTTTTTATGCCCATTTTTCACAACGAGAAAAATGCTCTGGAGCCTACACACGATCGTTTTTAATGACCAATTTAAAAAATGAAATTTTTCTTGTCATGAAAAACGGTCGTGTGTACGCGGCATTAGACATGATATATAAACAAAGCATATCCCTCTATAGTGTGTACTCGTCCCAATTCAGAGCACTAAGTGTCATTTTTGTCTGTTGCTTTGCTCCTCTGCTATTAACATGAATCACAGTTTTTCTGACACCAAGAGAAACAAGGTGACAGGGGAGAAAGCTCCAGCTGATTGCCGCCTCAGCTCTGTCCCTGTGCAGTATGAAGGGGGGTGTGTCCCTTTCCTTCCCTCCAATCAGCTCTAAGATCTCTTCTCACTGAGCTCTGCAGAGTGTAATTTCAGCTATCCGCCCCCTGTTTTCTGACAGTCCTGACAAACTTTAAAAACCCTGGACGTTCAATGGATGTAGAGAAAAGAAGACAAAATAGAACGTGGCCTAGTGCACCCAGTGATGTGCATTGATCCCTTTATATATCTCTGTACAACCAATGTATTTGTCCTGAGACTTTTAATGAGGCACAGCACATACAACCAATAAATAGCTAGTTACCATTATTGTTGTATAATAAATAAATAAATGTTGCATACAAAACATGATACACTTATAACAAGCTGATTTGTAGTAAATCCATATTATTGCATTTCATACATAATTAAATATTCTGTTGACCATATACAATCCAACTGGCAATACATGATTGAAAGAAAAATTGCATTCATAAACTCCTCACTGAGCTCTGCAGAGTGTAATTTTAGCTCTCCACCCCCCTGTTTTATGACAGCTCGAACAAGCTTTATAAATTCTGGACCTCATTTCTGTTCAGAAAGTGGTAGTAAACCTAAAGAACAACTGCAGCTTTTTTTCTAAGAAGATGAACCGCAACTCTATACATGCTCTTAAATATCTCCAAATTTATTGATACTCAATCGAAGACAAGAACTACAGAACAAGGCTGTCATGGCTGAAACAGATTAACATCTGCCTTACCTTATTTGTCTTGTATAGAGTATCAATAAATTCAGAGATATTTAAGAGCATAAAAGAAAATATAGGAACCAATAGGTTTCAAACCTGCACAAATCAATGACCAAAAAACAAATAAACTACAATAAAAAACACCTAAAACGTGAAAAGAAACAAAGGAACCATGCTCTTATATAATAAATTACATATCATAAATCACCATAGTGAATAAACAAATAAATCTTAATTTGAATTATAAAGAAATACATACAAATTGTGAAGTCCATGTATAAATCCCACACGTGAATAACGTCCTCAGTGAATATAAAGGCCCATACACATGATCAGACTTTTTGACAACAACGGTCCGATGGACATGTTTGATTGGACAATCTGACCGTGTGTATGCTCCATCAGACAATTGTTTTCGGTTTTTCATTGGACAAATGTTTGCTGTGAATGCTCTCAAACTTTCTGGCAACAAATGTCCGATGGAGGATAATCCGATCATGTGTACACAAGTCCATTGGACTTAAGTCCAAAGAACAAACACGCATGCTCAGAACCAATGCTAAAGATCAGACAACAATAGCAGAAGTTGCCCAAAGGGTGGCGGTAAAGAGCTGAAAAACCATGTGATTTGGTGAATGTTGGCTGAAAATGTTCTGCCATGTGTATGCATACCAAGTTCACAGCCAACGCCCGTTTGGACCAAAATCCACAGAAAAGTCAGATGAAAGTCTGATCATGTGTATGAGGCTTAGGAAAGGTTCCTCTCCACCCACATGCAGACACACAATGCACTCACCAGACTTAATTGACCCCTATTACAGGGAGTCAAATTATGCATATAGGAAAATCCAAGATGTCATACATAAGGTCACAGGAATGAATCCAAACCGCTGCTTTCATGCATTCAATATATATGTAGATAGCATATTTAAAACTCTAGTTTTGCAATATAGAGAGGGAGAGGAAAGAACGCTCTCAAATAATTTATTTAAAAATAAGGTTGTATTGCACTTACATCAAAGAAGACAAGGATCAGCATATATTGTATAGGAATCGCCCAACCACCCAACGTCGTTTCGTCAGCCTACATTTGACGTCAAGTGAAAAATGGAAACTACACAGTGGGGTTGGTTTACTAAAACTGGAGAGTATAAAATCTGGCGCAGCTCTGCAAAGAAACCAATCAGCTTCCAGTTTTTTTGCAAAAGCATATTTGAACAAGCTGAATTTAGAAGCCGATTGGCTATCATGCACAGCTGCACCAGATTTTGTTCTCTCCAGTTTTAGAAGATCCTCCCCAGTAGTTTCTAATTTTTGTTTCAATAAATTATATATATTTTTAAACTGGTTGGTAACGTTTAATATAGCGCAGAGTGCTATATTTAAAAGTTCTATATAAAAACATTATTTAAATTGAACTTTGGGATTGTCAGATGTCTTTGTTCCATCCACCAACTCCAAAATCACTACAGAAAACTGAAGTTCATGCTAAAGAGATTGACAGAGGTTGCATCACCTGAATAGAAGAGTAGGACACATGAGTGGTGAGTTGGGGGCCATGCATCCACACCCACACAGATGTTACATTGGGAAACATTGGCTGTGTCCGTGCAGCTGCATGTCCCAATAAACATCTATGGGACTGCCGACACAGGGATGCATGCAACACCTTTGCATGACCATGCCGGTAAAAGCCATCCCTGCAAGAGACACACACCTAAACAACCCATGTGAGCGGGGCCTAATGGCCCTTACACATGAATAGAATATCATACAAAAAATACAGCTTTCAAAGCGATCATACAATAATCTGATCGTTAGTACTGTACTCAGCTTTCGATAGCTGATCACAACAGTTCCTCTGATATTATCCGATCAGACAAGCACAATTTTTCTTTACGATTTTCATGTAATCAGTACAGTTGTCATTTGAAAATACAATACAAATAAACTACAACACATTACATCACTTCTGAATTTATATTCTGTCATACAAGAATGTTCATAACTTTAGTCAAATCTTTATGTTCGATATGAGATTAGCATGCAAAAAACAAACAAAAAGAAAATGGACGATTATTCGTCTTAAAATCTTATCATGTATACCAGGTATTAGAGCTCTTCTCTTGCAGGAAACTTTCCTTAAATTTTCCTTTACTCAGGGTCACTTTCAAGAAATCTGAATTAAAGGGGTTGTAAAGGCAGAAGGTTTCATCTTAATGCATGCTAAAACTCTTCTGTGTGTGGAAGCCCCCCTCAGCCCACCCTAATACTTACCTGAGGTCCCTCTAAATCCAGCGTTGTTGCAGGAATGTCTCGGCTGCCTGGGACTCCCCTCCTCGTTGGCTGAAACAGGAGCATGGCGCCCTTGGCTGTCAATCATAGTCAGTCAGCCAATGAGGAGACAAAGGGGGCAGGGCCGGGTCATGGCCCCTGTGTCTAAAGGGAAACAGTGAGCTGTGATTTGGCTTAGGTGCCCCCATAGCAAGCTGCTTGCTGTGGGGGCACTCAACATGAGGAAGGGGCCAGGAGTGCTGAAGAGGGACTTGAGAAGAAGAGGAACCTGGACTGCTCTGTGCAAAACCACTAAACAGAGCAGGTAAGTATAACATGTTTGTTATTTTTAACAAAAAAAATACGAGACTTTACAATCACTTTAAACTTATAGGATTATCTTCTGTGTTTCTGGGAACTCTTGATATGTGCTTGGTGATATCTTGGGTGCAGAACCAAGTCAAACTTTGGTTCACCTCTACCCTCTCCTGGACCCCTCATAATTCTGACCATAAGCAGATCATGTTGTGAAGCAGAGAAAACTTTGATCCTATATATAAAACTCATTGTACCATGACTCCTTATTATCCTACTAAGCAAATTGTCTAAGAACTGTAACAGAGCCATAAAAAGGCTCTGTACACAGTAGAACTGTGGTAGGACTTAGTAGAAATAAAGGTGTCCCAAACACCTGAAAGTTGTCCCATCCAGGTTCAGGGACCCCGAAAACGTTTACAAACAGCCAGCAATATGAATGCATAAAGCTTTCATGCTTCACTTCAAATGTAAATTGAAAAGCTTTTTTTGAACTTTGCATAGCTGAAATGCTCCCTAAAGCGGTTCCCTGACCGATTTTATCCATTGCCCTTAAGTTTTGCTTGCTTTTGACAACTGTAAATTTTAATCTTATTTGTTATGTACCGAAATAAACTTTTTGAATATTTCCAATATTAATAGAGCCCAATAAGAATTTGAATTCTCAGTGAAAAATAGTTATTTTATGTTCTTGGAATCAGCTGTCATGGTAACATACAGTATCTGTTTGTATGATAATAAAAATGACAGATAAGTGCACTGCCACAGTGAGCAGGAGAAAGGGATTCTACAAAGCATCTCTCAGCAGGGGGAGAAAATATGTTGAGAGAAGAGAGAATGTACTGTGAAGGGGAGGGATACAGGCAAAGACAGGGGAGGAAAGCTGCTAACTGCGAACTGTTGGACAGTTATGTTTGTTGTAGGAAACAGAAGGGATTGCACACCCACAGATGCTAACTTAGTGTTGTGGGAAGACTTATGAAATTATGACATGAAAGTAATGACTGCTTAGAAATATCCTGCTGGCAAATTTAATGACTCAGTCAGGGACATGCATGTGTTCCCAAGCTTAACTCTAGCACACGTGCAAACCCAGTGCTTGAATGTAAAGACGTGACATTAAGATAAAACCAGGAAATCTAGATATACAAAAATAATACATAGTATAATGTTATTTTTAGCAAATGACTCATAGTCGCAAATTGGCCATCATGCAATGTTGGCATTTACCAAATAAACTGACGGTTTCTAGAAATGGATACTGTACTGTACATGGGCCTATTGCCCAGAAATTTATTAATTAGCCAAGAACCTGAGGATAAAGGTACCACGTCCCAGAAGTGCAGGAAATGTATATGGACACAAAAAGTAGGATTTTGAAGGTGCCAATAAAAAAAGTACACCATATCTTAATTTATAAGATCACAAAATTTGATTGTACATACTCAAAGTTAAAAACCATCATAATTTTAAAGCCATCATAAAAAATGTGTGCAGTCAGAATATACATACTGGCAAGCCTGATTGGTGAGTCAAGAGAATGCATGGCTGAATTCAAATAACGAGTAAGTGTTATAAATGTGTGGAATGATACAATGAACAGTTAGGCCTCGTACACACGACCAAGGAACTCGTCGTAAATGAAACATCGTTTTCCTCGACGAGTTCCTTGTCAGGCTTGTGGAGAAACTTGACAAGCTTTCTTTGCGTACACACTGTCAAGACCAAATCTCCTCATTCTCAAACGCGGTGACGTACAACACATACAACAGCAGGGGAAGTTTGATTCCACTGGCACAACCCTTGGGGCTGCTTTTGCTAATCTCATGTTACTGCGTGTTAAGTAAAAGTTTGGTAAGAGACAATTTGCACTTTTCAGACTGTTACAGCGTGACAAATGTGCTATCTCCATTACAATCGCTACTTTTACCGAAGGTGCACTCCCGTCTCATACTTTATTCTGAGCATGCGCGGGTTTCTTAGCATACACACGAACATGTTTCTCGTCGAAAACCAGCCCGACGAGGAAATTGAGACTCCCGTCGAGGAAAAAGAGAACTTGTTCTCTTTTTTTCTCGTCGAGTTCCTCGTCAGTTTCCTCGATGAAAAACATACACACGACCGTTTTCCTCGGCAAAAAATCTCTGCCACCATGTTTCTTGATGGATTCTGTCGAAGGAAAACGGTTGTGTGTACGAGGCCTGAGTGGTAAGTTAACAATGACTCAATCCCCATTTTATAAATGCCCCCAAAAACTTAAAAAATTATATTGCTAGTAAAGTTAATTATCTTCCTCTTAAACAATGTCATGAAAATGACTTTCTGATAAAACTTGCCTTTAAGTATTCGTATAATTACAGCAGCCTCCTCTGACTCTATAAATTTTAATTGCAATAATACCATGTGTGCACAATTATAATTGACAGCAGAATCTCACTGGATCAATGAGAGTGCAGTACATGCTAAAACAAAGTAAGCCGTGATGTTAGGAAAAGCACAGACGAATCGCAGACCCCACAGGACCAAAATAATAAACTCCAAAAATGCTACAGGAAATCTGTTCACTGGGAACAAAAACATGTGAAGATCTGCTCACACCATCCTCTACTAAGTCAATGGAGGATGGGAATATAACCAAAGCTGCCACTAGAGTAACTAATATATTGTCTTGCGAAATGCAAATTAGCATACAAATGAGCTGTCTTAGCAAAATTAAGTATTGAAATTATTGGAGTGTGGAGTTTTGGCTGGGTTCATGCACGTAAAATTGTTTCATACAGCTGCAAATAAAAGTTAAAACAGTCAGTAAGCGTAGGGGGAAACCTAATTTAGTCACTTGTGATAAAAAGGATACCACTAGTGAATACGGTTAATGAACCATTAATAATAATTATTAGAAAATGTAGTGGAATCCTTAGCAAATCAATTAACAGAAGACCTATAGCCACAACCAAAGTACTCTGAATGACTCCTATGTGGCCCAGACACATGGGGACCCTGAATCCAAGTCAAAAGTCAATCAGTTATGGGCCAAGAGCAGGATTTTTTTTAATTTTAGGAATTGTACCGTTTATTAAAAACACGTAGACACTGAGTCATAGCACAGACTCCTATTTGTGTAATTGTTTTATGCCTATTAAAAAAACAGAGGTATTTAACCGCTTGCCGACCAGAGCACAATGATGTACGTCGGCACAATGGCACGGCTGCGCAAATGGGCGTACAGGTAAGTCCACTTTAAATTGTGTCTTAGTGGGCAATACATTAGTAGCTGAAAATTAGCCGTGAGAAAGATAAACAGGACACAAATGTTTTCAACATGCAAATTCTTGTTTGCAACCCTAAAATAATGTATAATTTACATGTTAATGAAATGTACAGAAAAAAGAGAAGCCCAGACTGTATGTTACAACATGGCTTCACAGTATTTGCACCACAGTATATTTAAATTGGTCAACCATAGCAAAAAACGCACGTTAAAAAAATTCACATTTTGACAATTACAATTTCCTACCTTACCAATGGTTTACATACATATTTATATAACATACCTAGTAAATGTATTGCATAAATTAATGATTTTCAGTTAAATGTGTGAGTTGAAACATTTCCTAAAAAGGAAGTACCAGCAACCAGGGGACAACATGTACACCCCTCCCGAAATCTGCCCACCTCTGATGTGCAGTGCTGCTTAGTTCCATATGCTGTCAGCCAGGAGGCCTGATGACACCTACACACTGAGCTGCAGTCCCACCCAGAAACCTGTTAAGAGCAGAAGCACCAAAACAAGAAAAATGACATTTTCACTGAGCAATGAAATACATGTGAAGCACCCTCCTATGTAGGTGCTAGAGAGTGCATCATTTTGGGTTTCTCTGCTTAACAGAGGGTCTGACAGACAAATGTAGGTGCTCTCTGCCTTACAGGAAGCAGTGTTCCATTGTTAGGGTCTGCTCAGTTTGATCAGATGTTGCTTATGTTGTCTGCCGGTTTCACACTGTTCCAATAAGAAGGAGCATATTGGACAGTGAGAAGAAACCTGACAAATGGGAGCATGGGTGTAGATAGAGCCCTGGCCATTGGCAGAGGAAGGTGCCTCAAGTCATGCTGGGCAAATATATTTATACCAGGAGACCTAAATCTAGGGGCCTGTTCCATGAGGGCCATCCCTGCAAGCTAGTAAAGTTGATGGACGGTCGCCAGCTTAAGGGCATACTGGTTAGTGTCCTGAAGAATAAGGGTTCAGTGAGTCTGCTGCCAGAGCAAGCACAAGAGTTTATTTTCCATACTGATGTTGTATGGTTTAACAGAGGATTTGCTATTCAGTTCAACCAAGTAAGGCCAAGTGAGAGTTGTCCTCTTCCGGGGAATAGGTTAACGTTGGAGTATCCGACTAATACTTTCTCCTATCCAAGTTCTACCAATAAACACGAAAAAAAATCCCCTAGACTGGTCATTGTATAACGAGCGGATGAGTGTGCACCTGGTCGTGTGGAAATACCCAAGCATCTGGCTTCAGGATAATCAGAGGAAGGCCCGGGGAAGTTTATACTTAGTGACCCCTACGGGAGTAGTGCTACAAATGTATTTGATCATAGAATGCATGTAGTGCCGCTTGAATCCCAAGGCACATAACACTGCCCCGCTGGAACTCAGAAGGAGCTAACAGGTGTCCAGTTCCACTGATCCAGAAGAAGCCATATGAAAAGCATGAGATGCCGCTCTACCGACCAAGGGTTTGAAAGTGAATGAGAGGCCTCAGCCAGTGCTATTCCACTGGCCACTCCCCATGAAGCGTTACTCCCCACCCATCATAAAGCACTGGCTGAGGCCATGTATTCACTTTCAAACGCCAGGTCAATAGAGCAGCATCTCATACTTTTCAAATATATATTTTCATAATGGTTACAACTCACTGTGTGATTTCACTCAATGCCTGGGGTACTCTTAAATTTGTACCTGTGCCAAGTCTATGGACTATATACTATTTGCATAGCCTTAAAACACAAAAAAAAGCTTTTAAACAGGCCATAACTGATCTGCTTTTATTGTAAAGTTATTTATTATGTAAGATCCTTAACCACTTGTCCACCGGGCCTATTTTGGATCTTCTCTTCTTCATGTAAAAATCAAAATTTTTTTTCTAGAAAATTAATCAGAACCCCCAAACATATATTTTTTTTAGCAGACACCCTAGGGAATAAAATGGCGGTCATTGCAACTTTTTTTTCTCGCACAGTATTTGCGCAATAATTTTTCAAACGCCTTTTTTTGGGAAAAAATGGTTTCATGAATTAAAAAATAACAAAATAGTAAGGTTAGCCCAATTTTTTTGTATAATGTGAAAGATGATGTTAAGCCGAGTAAATATATACCTAACATGTCATGCTTTAAAATTGCGCACACTCATGGAATGGCGCCAAACTTCGGTACTTAAAAATCTCCATAGGTGACACTTTAACATTTTTTACAGGTTACTATTTTTGAGTTTCAGAGGAGGTCTAGTGCTAGAATTGTTGCACATGCTCTAACGCACGCGACAATACCTCACATGTGGGGTTTGAACAGCGTTTATATATGTGGGTGGGACTTGCATACGTGTTCGCTTCTGCGCGCAAGATAACTGGGACAGGGGCATTTTGAGAAAAAAAATTAAAATGTAATTTTTATTTTACTTCTTTTTTTTTACACAATTTGTTTACTTTTTTTTATCACTTTTATTCCTATTACAAGGAATGTAAACATCCCTTGTAATAGGAATCAGTGTGACAGGTCCTCTTTATGGAGAGATGTGGCTTACAAGCATGAAATTGGTGAACAAAAAAAATCACCGATCACATGCCGACAGCCGCGATTGCGGCTTTGTTTACTTCCGGGTACCGGGCGTGACATCATAACGTCGCGCCCGGGCCTCCGACGGTCATAGAGATGACTGGTGACCATCTGGTCACCAGTCATCCCTATGCTTTCCAGCAGCGCTGACCGATTTGCTTTCCGGGCCCCCGATGGCACGGAAGAGCCCGGAGAAGCACCGGAAGGCGGCAGGAGGGGGGGATGTCCCCTCCCGATGCCTATAAGAACGATCAAGCGGTGGTACCGACGATTTGATCATTCTTATCGTGCAGAGAATCGGCGGCTGAAGACGGCGATATCTGAATGATGCCTGTAGCTGCAGGCATTATTCAGATATCACCGCACAAAGTGGAGGACGTCATATGACATCCTCCCGTGGACAAGTGGTTAAAGATCAAGGACTCTAAAGTCTGGTTTCAGTTCCTAACTGTTTAGAAACACCTGCTGTTTATTTACATTAAAGGGTTGGAGGGCCACCAAGATTTCTCTTAGAAAAAAGCTGAAATGTCAGTGCCTCTGTTGTGAATTTTGAAAATGTATTTCTCCTCAATTTCTATAGATACAGAGATGAATGAGGGCAAGTTTTAAAGTGCTTTCACCGCTTGTTCAGAATATATAAATATTTAATGTGCTATATTGTGGCACAGATTCACTTTAAAAGACAACTTAGATGTAAAAATGTTCCATTTTATTGGTTACATAGCATAGCATGACCTGGCGTATAGTATAGTACATTTTTTTATTTTTACTTTTTCCACTGTGTACAATGATAACAGAGTCAAATCTAAAAACTTTACTTATATGTATGACAATTCAGACCATATTCACTTGGATAAACTGGAATAGAGAGAATAATTTAAGCAACATTTGACATCGTGAGCAAGAACTTTATGGATTCTGTAGACTCCACGACTTGTATGTCCCATGTCTCAATTTAAAAACTGGAAGCCGAAGGCAAGAAAGTTCTCTAGTTAGACTTCATGTCCTACCTAATCCGCTCATTGTTTTTGTATTTGTGTTAGTATTAAAAGGAGGATCATTCTACTGTTTGCCTAAGGCAGCTGGAGCAACTGGGACTAACCATGAATGTTTCCTTTTCAGCAGCAGAAAAATCATCAGAGTATCATCTGTAACAGTTTTGTGTCTGCTGGCAAAAGAATGAAACTATAAAAATAGAGAGATCAGGAGGTCACAAGGTACACAAAATGTATTATAGACAAATGTGCCATTGTTTATGGCTTACAGTATATAAATAATATTATTAACTTTAAAACTTTGTGTCCTAACTAATCTTCTCGTAAACCTCCTAACAGTTAAAATGGTGGAAATGCATTCATAATTAGGATATGTTTGCCCTAATGAAATGACCCCCTGAACCTTAATTGTTCTTTTCCTGTATGCTAGTTAGAGGGAGAGTTGAAAGCAGGTTTGCCATGAACAAAACTATTCAGAAAGCTTATCATTAAAAAAAAATAATAATTATGATTACATCAGTAGAACCTTATAGTGAAAGCCAAAGTCACCACTTTCATATTAACTCTTTAAAGGGGTTGCATCCAATGCATTAAGGTGAAAAAACACCTTGTAGTGTCTGTCCCCCCAGTCCCCCCGTTTTACTTACCTGAAACCCGAATTTCCATGGGTGCGATCCCGCATCGCTCTCTCCATGGCATCTCGGCTCTTCATTGGATAGATTGATAGCAGTGTAGCCATTGGCTCCCGCTGCTGTCAATCAAATCCAATGATGCGGGCACCGGGGGGCGGGGCCGAGTCATACACTCGGCGGCTATGGAAGCTGAGTGTATGACACGGGAGCACGCCCGTAAGGTAACCCTCTCTGGAGAGAGCTTCCCAGAGGGGGTCATCTATTGCAGGGAGGAGCCGGGAGAGCCTCCGTGGGACCCCAGAATAGGAGGATTGGGGCCACTCTATGCAAAACGAACTGCACAGTGGAGGTAAGTATGACATGTTTGTGATTTAAAACAAAAAACAAAAAAGAAACTGAACCTTTTAGTGTCACTTTAAGTTCAAGATTGATGAATGTTTTGGTTAGAGATTCCAGCAAGCAATGTGAAACTTTATTTAAAGACTAATTAAGAGGATATTTTGTAAATCATAAATATCTTTTTGTACACCCCTTCCATAGCAAAAAAATGTAAAAGTACATATGTCTGGTGGTGCGAAGCTGCGCATGGGCCAGGCTTAGCCATAGAACTTAATGGCAACCTCTGTTATTAGTTCATAGCAAATGGCATTGTTCTCTACAACCAGGTTCAGAACTGCATGGCATTTTAAGGGTTGAGGGTGCACTGGGGGTTAAACCACACTGTACTTTTTTTTTTTTGCTACAGAAGATAGGGAGGCAACTTTGACTTTTAAATCCAAGGCTTATCCTTGTATTTAATATTGTTAATTCTTCCAATAAATCTTTTTTGTAGACCCATGGAAAACATAATGATAGATCATACTGTTTACTTTTTTAATTACATTTTCCACAAACTGACATTGCATCCATCTTTATGCAACACAGGACATTGCAATGCAGTGTAGTGTGTCAGAACACGCTATGGTGGCAAAAAAACGTGCAGTGCAATGGTATGAACTGAAGTCATAGGACGTAGAGCAAAAGTTCTTGTCTATATGTTGGGACTGCAGCTGGACAAGCTGTTCTGCCCAGTCAAATGCAGATGGTGTGTGTGGATCTCTCTCTCATTCTCGATGTGAGAGCCTGCTGTTGAGTAAAGAAATGATTACAGGCACCGTGCTAAAAAGGTTTATGTGTTGTTTTTTTTAGGGAATTCTGCAAAACAGTTTTTAATGCTATGGACTTGCTGTACTGTGCTGTATTGTGGTAGTTTATTGTCTTGTCAAAAAAAGGTCAAGGCAAACCTGCTTAGAAACTTGTGTATGGTTACCTCTGCCACTACCAGTTGAGCCTGTCCATTTACAGCAGGGATATGCAATTAGCGGCCCTTCAGCTGTTGCCGAACTACAAGTCCCATGAAGCATAGCAAGACTCCGACAGCCAAAAGTATGTCACCCAGAGGCAGAGGCATGATGGGGCTTGTAGTTCCGCAACAGCTGGAGGTCCGCTAATTGCATATCCCTGATTTACAGCATAAACACAATATATACTGGAATATATACAGTAAAACTTTGGTTTGAGGGTAACTTGGTTTGAGAGCATTTTGCAAGACAAGCAACATTTTTTTTATAAATGTTGACTTGATATACAAGCGATGTCATGATATACAAGTAGCATCATGTCACAACTGAGTATAAAAGATAAGAGAGGCACCTCTAAGTGTAGCAATATGGTTACATTTAATGAAGGTACTATATATATATATATATATATATATATATATATATATATATATATATATACATATATATACATTTAATGAAGGTACCATATTATTTTTATATATATATATATATATATATATATATATATATATATATATATATATATATATATATATATATATATATATATATATATTTGTCTCCTGATATGTACAAACTAATAATAAACTAATAATAAACTAATAATAAAAAAAAATGCAAAGGCCAATCAGTGTTTTTAATCTGATTTCCATCGATACTGGGAAATCAGAAATGAAAGTCAAAGTGCTTTCTGTATAATAAGTGTCCTTGTAGACAGGTATAGAGACAGTATGTTATTTTTGGAATGCAGTGCCCATTTAACCCACTGGAGTCACATTGAGACAATACCCTTGTAGTGAAATAATGGATTCCACTGACATACTGTGTATAAATAGTTGCCTAATTTGCATTTTCCTGAATGACTCATCCTCTTCAAAAGCAAGTGTAGAAAAGGGAACTTTAAACCTTTATAACATTTCACCAAAGATAGCTGAACACTCAATAACATGCAGGGAAATTATACTGCAAGAGCTACAAGTTTCAAATGTGTGTTTTTTTTTCTTTCATATATACCTTTTTGATAATTATTTTTTTTCCCTTTCTAATAAAAAGAGGTTACACTTTTAAAATAAAATTTAAAAAAATCTGCATCATGTGGCAACTCATCCCCTGATGTGTAACAAATACTCTATCTATCTATCTATCTATCTATCTATCTATCTATCTATCTATCTATCTATCTATCTATCTATCTATCTATCTATCTATCTATCTATCTATCTATCTACATTTCACCTGTCTAAGATACAACATGCTGTCTATCCCTCTATCTGTCTATCCATCTACAAGAAAATATGTTATTAGTAATCATGAGAAAAATCTGATAAAAATAACAAGATGTTGATAACAATCACATTAGCGGCATCGTACGGTTTCTATTTATTTTGCTAGAGCTGTTACGACCTTACAAGTCTGCAAGACCACCTCTAATTCAATAAATATGCACGTAACTGATTTAAGACACCCACCCAATGAGATTTGTTAGAAGATTACATGCAGCCCAGTAAAGTCACCTTGCACAAAATTTCTGTCTGTGCAATAAATCACTTTGTCAACACAAGAGTTTTGCTTTCATGTGTCTCTTTTTCAACCTTGAAGTCATTGTAGCCATTAAATATTAACCATTATCATTTGTTGGCATTTCCATTTGACACAGCCTGCTACCACTTAGCAAACAGGAACAGAATTTTGTGGAATGAAGTGAAAATCATCAAACAGCAAGCAGGCGGACACATTTATGGAATATAAACTTCTGTTCTAAAGAGAAAATATGATTATCCACTGTGTTATTGATTAAAGAAAATCACTAGCAAGCCAGAAATGTAACTACTGGCTTTAGCTGGGAATAACTTGGCAATAATACATCACACAGCAAAAGTTATTCTGAACATTTGCAGGAAAAGTTTTTTAAGCAAAAAAAAAAAAAGAAGAAGAAAGAAAATCAAACACAAAGTGCACCATGATGATATCAAACTTTAAAGCATCACTCCTTTCAAAACTTTGGAGAGAAAACACAATAGTTTCTTTTGTCTCATGAACTCCAATAATCCGATCTCTATGCCTAAAATCCAAATACAAGGGAATCCCGCTACTCATGTTGAATGTTTCAAAATGTATTCTATATTATGGAGAACCCAAGATGAGTAATGAGGGGTAACAGTCCTAAATGGATGGGGGTAGATTGGAAAACTATCGATAAGAAAGCTCAGTATTATGTTTGGGTGTATTGACCCTACAACTAGCAATTATAATGACAAACATAGAAAATGAGGTGAAGCTTCACTTTGCAAAGAATACCCAATCACATGCAGTGAAAAAAAAAAAGCATTTTTGCTTGCACATGATTGGATGGTGGACTTCTTCTCATTTACTAAACTCTGAAATAACTTCACTTCCAAATTGCACAATCTATTTGCCTTAAAGCGGGAGTTCACCCATAAAAAATGTTTTACCCGTAGATTGATGCTCATTTTGTCTAGGGGAATCGGCTAGTTGTTTTAAAATCCGAGCAGTACTTACCGTTGTAGAGAGCGATCTTCTCCGCCGCTTCCGGGTATGGGTCTTCGGGAGTGGGCGTTCCTTCTTGATTGACAGTCTTCCGACAGGCTTCCGACCGTCGCATCCATCGCTTCACGAGTAGCTGAAAGAAGCTGAACATCGGTGCGGCTCTATACGGCGCCTGCGCACCGACGTTCGGCTACTTTCGGAAAATCGTGACGCGATGGATGCGACCGTCGGAAGCCTGTCGGAAGACTGTCAATCAAAATAGGAACGCCCAGTCCCGCAGCCCATACCCGGAAGTGGTGGAGAAGATCGCTTTCTACAACGGTAAGTACTGCTTCGATTTTAAAACAACTAGCCGATTCCCCTAGACAAAATGAGCAGGAATCTAAGGGTAAAAAATTGTATTTCCGGGTGAACCTCC
Source organism: Rana temporaria (assembly GCF_905171775.1). Lineage (NCBI taxonomy): Eukaryota > Metazoa > Chordata > Amphibia > Anura > Ranidae > Rana > Rana temporaria. The sequence goes on from NC_053490.1 coordinate 479,434,480, forward strand.
ACTTTAAAGTGTTAATAAACCCACAGCAGTAAAATCAATCTGTATATGAAGCAAAGCATGCTTGGTGCCCAAGGGGTTAATCAACTGCATTGTGTAAAAGTGCTGTTTGATCCTGTATTCTTTGATCCTTCCCTACTTCCAATGCCCCAAATCTATCTGCTGATAGAACAGTGCCTTGAGGGCAAGCTGCACATGCTCAATTTGGTATGTATTGCTAGAGATTTGTTTTATTTTCTTGGGAGAGTGCATGTGATCAGCACATGGCCAATCAGCACTGTCCAGACAGAGGTCAGGGTTCCTGCATCCTCACAGGACAATCAGAGGGGAATGAAACTCCTCCTACAAGCTTTAACCAGACACTGATAGAGGTCACAGGACTGCTCTATCTGCTGATGAGAATTTAGCAGTTTATATTTACTAAAATAATTTCATTTGAATGTTCTGCGTACTGTTGGAGACCAGATATAGTGAATGCAGGGTCCTGGGTTTAGTAACAGTTTAAGTAAATCAACCCCTACATATGTATAAGGCCTCATGCACACAGGACATGATTTAAAAAAAATTCTGCCTCTTAACGGCCCTCCAAGTCAGCCTATGTGTCCATGCGCACATAGACGTTTACAGGCTGAAAAGCAAAACATCACTTTTGTGCTCAGATGAGGAGAGTTTCGGCAGAAAAATCATCTGACACTAGGCACGTTTAGCACTTGAGCATTTAATCGATTCAATGGCCAGAAAAAAAACATATACTTGCCAATGGAATGAATGAACACCCAAATGCTTGACGTGCCCAAATGTGTTTGCAAAACATCACTTTAGACACCTTGTTTTATGCTGCTTTTCACCTTCCAGGAGAAAAGGAATGTTGTTCAGCAGAGCTGAAGGTTTATAGTTATGGTTTACTGACCTGGGTTAATGTCATCCAGGGCTTTATTTGAGTTTTATGAAAGATAATATATAGGAGTGGCTGTACTGATACTATTTTTTTTTTATGTGTATAAATGTTTTAATCTGTGGGTTATATCTATGAAGTGCTGTACATTTGTATAATTGTCCTGTAGCAATACTGCTACTGGGACATTTATTAACTTAATGCAAGGAAACATGTCTTGACTTTAGAACCACAAAAGCCAACACTTTTACAATAATTTAATTTAAATTTTTGTGGGGGCTTTGGTGAGATGTCAGGGGTCTAAACAGACCCCTGACATCTCCCCTTTGAGACAGGGAAAGGGACTGAGGACACAGATTCCCCAGTCCCTTTCTCAGCACTAAAGATGAATTGTCAGGAGACAGAGGCTCCTGTTCATTTATAAACTGAGCAGAGTTATCACAGGACACAGGAGCGATCTCACTCACTGTGTCCAAATCCTGACATCCGGCGGGAGAGGAGAGAAGGGGAGCTGAATGCGGGGGATGAGGGGAGCGGAGGAGGAGGACAGGAGCGGCAGAAGAGAACACGGGGCCGGAGGAGAACAGGGGTGCGGAGAAAGACATGGAGGGGGCCGGGGGAGGAACACACAGGAAACAGCATGGAATGATCGGCGCAGCGGGAGGGACAGCTGTGATCACCAACCTCCTTGTATAGCTTTTTAGCTGACAGCTACAGAGGGAGAGAAGGAGAAATGGCTGTCAGCTAAAGATCTATACAAAGGAGATTGGTGTTCACAGCTGTTCCCCACCACACCGAGCATTCCCGGGAGATCGCGAGGCACTTGCGGGTGTTCGGGAGCCAACGCAGATATGCGGGAGACTCCCGCACATTGTGGGAGACTTGAGATATCTAAAGTAAATATACCCCACAGGACACAGGCATAAATTAAAACCTGACAGAGGTTCTAACCCTTCCCCGCTAGTGGATTACCTACAGATGTGAACATGTAATACAATTACACAAATACTTAACCACTTTAGCCCCGGGCCTGTTTTTCAGAGTCGGTGTTTACGAGACAAAACCATTTTTTTTTGCTAGAAAATTACTTAAAACCCCCAAACATTATATATTTTTTTTTCTAACACCCTAGAGAATAAAATGGAAGTCATTGCAATACTTTTTGTCACACCGTATTTGCGCAGCGGTCTTACAAGCGCACTTTTTTTGGAAAAAATTCACTTTTTTAAATGAAAAAATAAGACAACAATAAATTTGGCCCAATTTTTTTATATATTGTGAAAGATAATGTTACGCCGAGTAAAATGATACCCAACATGTCACGCTTAAAAATTTCGCCCGCTCGTGGCATGGCGTCAAACTTTTACCCTTAAAAATCTTGATAGGCGACGTTTAAAAAATTCTACAGGTTGCATTTTTTGAGTTACAGAGTAGGCCTAGGGCTAAAATTAATGCTCTCGCTCTAACGATCGCGGCGATACCTCACTTGTGTGGTTTGAATACCGTTTTCATATGTCGGCGCTACTCGCGTATACGTTCGCTTCTACGCGCGAGCTCGTCGGGACGGGGCGCTTTAAAACATTTTTTTTTTGCTTTTCGCATTTATTTTTATTTATTTTACAATTTTTAACACTGAAAAAAAAAAAAAAAAAATTATCACTTGTAAACATCCCTTGTAATAGAAAAAAGCATGACAGGTCCTCTTAAATATGGGATCTGGGGTCAAAAAGACCTCAGATCTCATATTTAGGCTTAAATGCAAAAAAAAAAAAAAAATTTGGAAATGTCATTTTTTCAAATGACAAAAAAAAAAATGTTTCTTTAAGACGCTGGGCGGGACTGACGTTTTGACGTCACTTCCGCCCAGCAGAGCTATGGGGACGGGCGAAGGAGATTTTTCCTTCAGTCTCGTCCCCGCTCAGCTGCCGGATGGTCGCGATCTCCTCCGCCGCTACCGACGGCTCCGGTAAGCGGCGGAGGGCGCGGAACAGCGGTGGGAGGGGGGGGGGCCCTCTCCCGCCACCGATAACGGCGATCTCGCGGCGGATTCGCCGCGGAGACCGCCATTATCGTTAACACGGCCGCCCACAGAAGAGATGAATATCTCGATTGTGGCAGCAGCTGCTACCGTTACCGAGATATTCATCTCTAAAGTGATGACGTATAACGGCGGTGGGCGGTCGGCAAGTAGTTAAAGCAGAGGTCCACCCAATTTTTTTTTAAAAGCCAGCAGCTACAAATACTGCAGCTGCTGACTTTTAAAAACAGACATTTACCCATCCAGCACGCCAGTGATATCGGCAGCCAAGGCCGAGCAATCCCTCGGCTGCCCCAGTCGCCATCCCTGGTGAGGGAATCAGGAAGTGAAACATTGAGGTCTCACTGCCCGGTTCTTTACTGCGCATGCGCGAGTATCGCGGCGCGCCCTCACTGGTCCCCGCTCTCTCATGGGACCAGTGTGTTTCCCAGGAGACAGCAGGGGGGGAAGTAGCGTGATTCCCACGGGAGTCTATGCACGGAACTGGGTGCAAATACCTGTCTTAGACAGGTATCTGCACCCCCCCGCCCCCTGAAAGGTGCCAAACGTGAAACCGAAGGGGGGGAGGGTTCCAAAAAGCGGAAGTTCCATTTTTTGTTGGAAAGCCGCTTTAAGTGCATTTAGCTCCTTTCACTCTTGCACAAGTTTTTTCGGTTTCTTTCCCTATGCATGACTACACTCAACATGAGGCATCCCATTCCTTCTAATTGTCCCTGTTCACACTTGTATGCCCAGTGGCTCTACATCCTGCATGAGCTTTGGGTAAACATCACAATAATAAATGCATTTACTAAAATAAGCCTTGCATAAAAACCCTATATTAATCATACAAATCTTGCTCCAGTCATCTCGGGTAACACCAACAATATTTCTTTAACCATCTAAAATGATGACACAATGGTTACTTGGCTCTTTCATATTTCTCAATGCACCTACATGGCTAGATCTCAACAATTCAGCAAGCTGAAAGATTCCAAGAATACTAAATGGACATCATGAAACAGCCCAAATAAGTTTCAAATAAGCATCATCTGCATCTTGTGCACTTATCTCAAGTAGCGCCGTGACATTTCAAAGAGAAACAAAACTAATCAGTTCCGCTGTGTAATACAAAATAAGACCAAAGGACAACAGTAACAGCAGGATAATACAAAGCCATTACTAAAAATTGGATTGGCTCTCTGAAGTCCGGCGACGTTTTTCAAACAAATGATCAATGCACCTTGAAAAAAGTCCATTGTTTGAAGATGTTCTGATAAGTTATTAAATGCAAGATGTTTCATTACTCACCAACAGTTGCTCACATCAGATATTCAACAATGACATTTGTAAAAGCAGTTTACTCACCTAGAAAAAAAACAGAAAAATAGAAAATCAGCAACACGGACACTGAAAATCCAGCAGAATTGGCACTAATTTACACAAATGCAATATACAGCATTTAAACCCAATACATACAGTGTGAGCAATTTTTTATCAAGACGCAATATACTGCTATTTGTATTATACATTGCATTTCTTTGTATGCCATCCAACGGAGACTATACAACAGTTGTTTCCCGCCTAATGCCGCGTACACACGGTCGGAATTTCCAACAACAAATGTTTGATGTGAACTTTTGGTCGGATATTCCGACCGTGTGTATGCTCCATCGGTCATTTGCTGTCGGATAGTCCGACAACAAATGTTTGAGAGCTGGTTCTCAATTTTTCCGACAACAAAAGTTCTTGTCGGAAATTCCGATCGTCTGTATGCAATTCCGATGCATGCCTGGAATCAATTCAACACATACTTGGAATCATTGAACTTATTTTTCTCGGCTCGTCGTAGTGTTGTACGTGACAGCATGACGTTCGGAATTTCCGATAACATTTGTGTGACCGTGTGTATGCAAGACAATTTTGAGCCAACATTCCGTCGGAAAAAAAATCACGGTTTTATTGTCGGAATGTCCGATTGTGTGCATTTAGCATTAGGTTGACTTATTTACAGGTTGACAAAAACTACTTCCAGTACTAGAAAAAGTTATTTGATATTTTAAAACTTTGTGAGAAAGCGCTATACAGTAAAACCTTGGAGTGTAAGCATAATTCTTTTTCCGAAACCGTGCTTGTATTTCAAACCGCTTGTATATGAAACCAAATTACCCCATAAGAAATAAGGGAAATTCAGTCATTCCTCAACCATGTATTCATAAGTCTATCCACTTAAGCCCCGGACCATTTTGCAGCTAAATGCCCAGGCCAGGTTTTGTGATTCGGCACTGCGTCGCTTTAACAGACATTTGTGCGGTCGTGCGACGTGGCTCCCAAACAAAATTGGCGTCCTTTTTCCCCACAAATACAGCTTTCTCTTGGTGGTATTTGATCACCTGTGCGGTTTTTATTTTTTGCGCTATAAACAAAAATAGAGAGACAATTTTGAAAAAAATTCAATATTTTTTACTTGTTGCTATAATAAATATCCCCCAAAAACATATATAAAATTTTTCCTCAGTTTAGGCTGATACGTATTCTTCTACCTATTTTTGGTAAAAAAAAATCGCAATAAGCGTTTATCGTTTGGTTTGCGCAAAATGTATAGCATTTACAAAATAGGGGATAGTTTTATTGCATTTTTATTAATTTTTTTTTTTTTTTTACTACTAATGGTGGCGATCAGCGATTTTTTTCGTGACTGCGACATTATGGTGGACACTTCGGACAATTTTGACACATTTTTGGGACCATTGTCATTTTCACAGCAAAAAAATGCATTTAAATTGCATTGTTTATTGTGAAAATGACAGTTGCAGTTTGGGAGTTAACCACAGGGGGCGCTGTAGGAGTTAGTGTTCACTTTGTGTGTGTTTACAACTGTAGGGGGGTGTGGCTGTAGGACTGACATCATCGATCGAGTCTCCCTTATATAAGGGATCACTCGATCGATAAGCCGCCACAGTGAAGCACGGAGAAGCCGTGTTTACATACGGCTCTCCCCGTTCTTCAGCTCCGGGGAGCGATCGCGACGGAGCGGCTATAAACAATGCAGCTCAAATAAAAAAAGCTGCTTTGACAGGCATTTGAGCTTTTATTTCAGCTTTAAGAAGCGTGTGCTTTTTTTGTGCTCTTTTTCAAGTTTTTATTGAGCTTTTTTGAGCTTCTATGAGCTTTTTTCAACATAATATTTTTATTTATTTTTTAAACCCTACTTAAAGTCTATGGGCACAAGTCAGATAAAAGGCGCCTTGAAGTAGTACAAGTACCTTTTCAAAAGTTCAGTAGTACAAATTAAGACAGCTCTCATTGACTAAAATAGGATGGGATGGAAAAAACAAGATGCGCTATATAAAAAGAAAAAAAAACTTTTTTCTAAAAATCATGACATAGATCAATGTCCATATATGATCTAAAAACGAAAAGAAAGTCCAGATCCCCAGTGAAGTGAAAGAAACAAAAAAATTAGTCCATAAGTGTTGATCTAAAGCTGTGGTGACGATCCAATGAATAGAAAAACCTCCACCATAAATCAATATGTCTGCTTACCAGATGACCAGCGGTCTCTTAATTAAAAGAAGACCAAAGAAGGCGTGTAGATAAACACTATGGCAGTTGAATTGTAGAAAGACTGTATAACAAGTACACCTCCGTCTCAAGCCAATCGATGGAAAATTGGGGTCCCGATAATCATGAAAGACACATAAGGGCCACAATAGTGTAGTAACGTAGGTAACATTTATTAAAAAGAAGAAAAAAACGCACTTACATATAAACGATAAAAATAGGCATGTCAAATTTGGAGCTCCGGCCGGAAGCCAACCAAAAAGACCCGTCCATGGGTGCCCCATGAGGAAGCGAGTTTTCGCGAAACCGGTCGGGCGGAACGAGTGTCGTATCGGATCACCCCCCGTTGACTGCACCTTTCCCTACCTACCTGGACGGGTCTTTTTGGTTGGCTTCCGGCCGGAGCTCCAAATTTGACATGCCTATTTTTATCGTTTATATGTAAGTGCGTTTTTTTCTTCTTTTTAATAAATGTTACCTACGTTACTACACTATTGTGGCCCTTATGTGTCTTTCATGATTATCGGGACCCCAATTTTCCATCGATTGGCTTGAGACGGAGGTGTACTTGTTATACAGTCTTTCTACAATTCAACTGCCATAGTGTTTATCTACACGCCTTCTTTGGTCTTCTTTTAATTAAGAGACCGCTGGTCATCTGGTAAGCAGACATATTGATTTATGGTGGAGGTTTTTCTATTCATTGGATCGTCACCACAGCTTTAGATCAACACTTATGGACTAATTTTTTTGTTTCTTTCACTTCACTGGGGATCTGGACTTTCTTTTCGTTTTTAGATCATATATGGACATTGATCTATGTCATGATTTTTAGAAAAAAGTTTTTTTTTCTTTTTATATAGCGCATCTTGTTTTTTCCATTTTATGTTATTACTGTACAATATTTACAGGAAGGTGCTGCTTTTTCTACATTGATTTTGTTTACACATGTGTATTTTTTTATGAGCATTAGTTTGTTCATTTTATATGTATTAGCGCAGTTGCTCCCACAATTTTTTCCACTAAAATAGGATGGGACCCTACTTGTATTGCAAGACCTTGCTCGTTTAAAATTTATAAACAAAAATTGCTTGTCTTGTAAAACACTCGCAGGCCAAGTTACTCGCAATCCAAAGTTTTACTGTGCATCTGAAAACACATATTTTTGTTTAGCACAATGCTGTTGGGTTAGGATAGCAGGAAGTATAAATAGGAAACTGTCACCATATTTAGGCCAATCTAATCCACATAATACATATTTGGCATATCCTTGGCACACAATAGACATTTGGCAATTATGTTTTTTACTCCAATGGTACATAAAAGAGTCTTTCTACCATTAAAAGTATATGTAAAACAACCCATTCAGTTTAAAATAAAAACACAGGCCTTGAAAGTACCGTATATGTGAAATGAAATGGGAAATAGAAATGAAAAATAATTTGTGTATACACATAATGAAAATTATAAATATATATATTTTTACAGAGGTTATGTGGTCACTTTCCTACCCTCTGTTCTAAGCTGCATAAGCAACTCAGAGAGTTGAGGGGGGGGGGGGGAGCAGCATTACACTGGTCTTCCTGCAAAATGGCTGTGGGGTGGGGGGGGCTGTACTCTCATGCTTAATGGGGATGTTTTTTTATTTTTTATTAGGAAAGCAGGGGAACTGTCAGAAACACCAGGTATTTCACACAAAGTAAGCAACACAGTGATAACAGGGTACTTTTCATGCAAGTACATGGTACAATAGACACATATTAGGAATGTGAAATGTTGGGGTAACATGTTCTTTAAACATTCCCTACTCTATTCAAGATAAAGACACGTTTTGGCTTTAGGTGCACCAGAGGCGGTTTACCTGGATGGCCCTGGAGACAAGTCCTACCTGAACAACACTAGGAAAGATCACCTTAACGCTGCTTCCCATCATCCCTCCCCCATGATTAAGAGGCATTTTACAACCAATGATTTATGAATTGTTGTTGACATGTCTGAGGCGGTGTTTCAGAGGGGACCTCCATGGGGCCAGCTGAGACCCCCAGAGAGGGAGGCCCTTCCATCTGGCAGAAGCAAATGTAGTTATTTTAATATACATACAGCGTCATGATAATGTGTTTACGTGTCAGTGCAGACATTATGGTTTCATATATGTATTCTATGTAAAATTCATGAAAAATCAGCCATGTAAGTTTATGTATCCACCAACAATGGAATTTTAATATAAATGTATGTTTTATTTGGCGTAGAAGTTTACTTTAAAGTCCTGTGCATCTGTGTGGGAGTTTGTTTGTTATGTTGGAATTTGGGATGCCGGCAACACATTCATGGTTTTGAATGGTAGAACTATTTTCTTTAGGTGCACCATAAGACAACCTAAAACTGGTGCAGCTCTGCAAAGAAACCAATCAGCTTTGAGGTTTTATTGCCAAAGCTTAATTGAACAAACTAAATTTAGAAGCTGATTGGGTTAGTAAATCTACCCAACTGTGTAGGGTGGTTTTGTCATGGTCTCCCAGATGTCCATATATCCATAAACAATGAGGTTTATGGGGGGCAAACAGCACATATGCAAAGATCATAGGAATCATTGTGCAATGGCAGAAATTTGAGCACTCTGAGAATAAACCATAGAAATGCTCCTGTGTTTGTGTCTATATTAAACCCTCAGTATGTCTCAATAACCAATGGAAATGTTTTTGAACTTTTCAATTATTTTCCTTAACTATACTACTGGCAAGGAAATTCTCTACACAAAACAGCTACACCAAACTCTGGCCTAAATAAGTAAGATTCAATAAAAACATAATAAGTAACATTGTTACATGGGTAAATTGCATTTGAGGCTCGGGACTCCAGTGTGTTGAAACATGACTTCTTACAGCCTCACACATGCAGCTCTTAATCAGTACTGACCAAATCATTTTAAACTTGTCAGAAGTATTTTTCAGTCATGCGTACCAAAGGGATGAAAATGTGCACTGAAATTTCTGAGCAAATGAATATCATTAGATTATATATGAATCTCAACAGTGCCCACTAAAGTGTTTCTTCAAATTCACCCAGAGCGGAGTAAAACATAGTAACACATTATTTCCAGATAACATTTCAAATTTTAGATTAAAGTGAATTTTGAGGTGTAGATTAAACAACTCAAGCTGCTGGAGTCAAACAGAATTATTCAAAGGAGTGGTTACGAGGCTCCCAATGACAGCAAAAATACTTTACCTCTATCTATCTATGTTTTTTTTCTATTCTTTCCTTTTTGTTTTTGTTTTGTTGTTTAATCCTATTTTACAAAAAAAGTATGTATATATATATATATATATATATATATATATATATATATATATATATATATATATATATATATATATATATATATATATATAAAAAAACACAAGGTTTTCACATAAGCCATTTCATAATTTTCAAAGTTATTTAAAAAAAAAAAAATAGTTCCTATTTCAATCTACAGAAGCTTTAATTTTTCAATTAAAAAAAAATCTTGAATGTCGTCTTTTTGCAGTATGGCAATCTAGAGCATCCAGAGCACCACTGTTGCATGGAATGCATCCAGTAATCCCTTTTCGAAGAGGTTTGGGATGCAAGCCAAATGTACGCACCCCATGCAGTAGGGGATTCATTGTTTGGTGAGACACTTACTGTACCTAACCCTGTTGCTGATAAATTGTTGGCACACATGATTAAACAATTATTTTAGACCTGAAGATTAGTTAACACTCCAGGACAGTATATTTGTTCTGAAATCAGAGACCTGGAGAATAAGATAGTGGTAGTACTAATTTCTTAAGTCACACAATATTTCAAGTACATTATCAAGTACAATTTTTCAGTAGAAAATACACTAAAGGTAATTTTAGGGCACAAAAACACAATATGTTACTAATTTTTTTGTTAAAATTGGAAATATGAGGTTATGCTGAGAAAATATCCAACATGTCAAGCCTTAAAAATGCACATGTCCATGAAATAGTGACAAACTTTTAAACTTCAATACCCCACAGCTGCTTTTTTCAACCAGGGTGCCTTGGTACCCTGGGATGCCTTCTAGGTTCTTTGAGGGTACCTTGGCAAAATGCCCTAAAATTGCATCAAATTACCCAAAAAGTATCAACAAGCAAGTAAACAAAGCCACAGGTCTTAATTAAGCAGCATTACAACCTTGGGCATCGTGGAGACCAGCTACTGGCATTCTAACAACCAAGGATATCAAAGGTTAATAAGGAGGACATCAGGCACCTAGTACTGTCTTTTTTTTCCCCTCTCTATCAGTCATGAGGTCACATTAAGCCTCTTTCAGATGGGCAGACTCCCCAATGAGCAGGTAGATGACAGGTCTGTGTTCGCTCTGCTTATGTAAAGTGTACACCGACATAGCCTGCTCTTCTCTATGACCAGTTGGATGTAAACAGACCGCCTCTCTGTTTCCATCCGACTGTCATCCAATTTGATCCACTAAATGAATGGGAAACGAATCCCCCATCCATCCGTTTTTAAGGGACAGAATCAGATATCGGTGGATGTCAACGGATACATGTCTGCTGACATCCGCCGCTCCATAGAGGGCTATGGATGATTCGATTATACGTGGGGGGTGCAGAGGTTTAGGGCATAGACAAATGTACCAGAGGTGTGTCAAATTGCTTTGCCCTGACAGCCAACATTCAGCTTGTTAGACGTATATGCCACAGCAGCCAGCATTGTGTGTAAAGTCTCCCAGGGGCGACCGATCCATTAGGAGTACACGGGCACGGCCCTCCATATCCATGTGTCCGGCCCCCATTCAGGACGCCGGATGCGTGAATTCCATTGGGGGGTTGATCTTTTGAAGCATGTGATTGGAGCCAGGGGCTCTAATAGGCTTCAAAATAGGGTGGGCTTGTGTCCCCGATGAGAAACACAACGGGGAAATTGTGACTTCCGACGAGAAAAAAGAGAACATGTTCTCTTTTTTTCTCGTCGAGATTCATGACAGTTTTCTCGACGAAAAACATACACATGACCGTTTTTCTCGGCAAAAAAGCTCTGCCACCAATTTTCTTGATGGATTTTGTCGAGGAAAACGGTCGTGTGTACGAGGCCTCAGAGCTGTCACTCTAATATATTCTCCTTCACACCTCCCCTGGGAAATAATGGTTATAACTGGAGATGAATGGAGCGGTGGAGTACCTGTTCCAACACAGGTTAGACAGGTCTATGGTTTGTACATTTTTACCAAGTTCACCAATTGCAAGTCACTAAGAAATAAGAAATTCTTGAGTTTTCTGTACTTTTACCCAAAAATTGGTAACAGAGTCGCTTTAAGATTTGTCCTTATGCAAAGGGATGCAGACACTGTAGCTATTTTAACATTAACTCTGCTTAGGCGATTACAATGAAGACAGGCTATCCCATTCGGAAATAAGTTTGAGAAAGAACACAAACAGCTGTTTCTTTAGTATGGAAAAGGTATGAATCTGCAAATGACATGCAAATCTTTCAATCTCTGGATCCTCAGCACAATTTGCTTTCTCCGGCTTTTTGGCAATTCAGGTGCTGTATGTTTTGTTCAATAATTAATCATTTTCGAGCAAGTCAGGATTTACATGGTATGCCCTCAAGGCCGCTCTTGTTTTATTTTTAACAATAGTGTTCAGCTATGCATAATGTATATTTAAGGGGACTTAGGAGTATACATTACTATTTGTTACCTTGTAAAAAAAAATTGGATAAATATGATTTGTAATGGTTCAAGTTCAGATGCCACCTGAGCCTCTTATCCCTTCTGCATCACACATTTTTCAAAGGACCTTAAGAAGCAGTGAAAAGTCAAACTTCATCCCACTGATTTCTGTATGAGGAGCACTAAATGGCCTTTCCAACTGCAAGAGTGGCAGACAATCATTAGAATAAGTAGTACATTTTTTCCAATGTTACATGCCTCTGGATTTACGTCAAAAGTTCTGAAGGATGCCCTGAAATATTGCAGAATGCCTCAATGTATATTGCAAGCACAGGCCAGGCACACATTTAACCCTTTGATCACCTTAGATGTTTAACCCCTCTTCAGCCAGTGTCACTAGTACAGTGACAGTGCATATTTTTAGCACGGATCACTGTATTAATGCCGCTGCTTTCCACAAAGTGTCAGTTAGTGTCAGATTGTAGACCGCAATATCCACTACAAGTCACTTATCACCGCCAACACTAGTATAAAAAAATTAAATAAAAACTCCAGTATAAATACCATAGTTTGTAGACACTATAAACTTTGCACCAATCAAACAATATACGCCTATTGGGATTTTTTTAACCAAAAATATGTAGCAGAATACATATTGGCCTAAATTCATGAAGACATTTGATTTTTTTTTTTTTTATGTTTTTATTGAATATGTGTTAAGCCTCGTACACACGACCAAGTTTCTCGGCAAAAACCAGCAAGAAACTTGCTGGAATTTTTTTGTTGCCAAGGAAACTGGTCGTGTGTACATTTTTCGACGTGGAAACTGTCGAGGATCCCGTTGAGCCAAAAAGAGAGCATGTCTTCTTTTTCCTCGACGGGAATGGAGAAACTTGCCTTGTCGAGTTCCTCGACAGCCTAACAAGGAACTCGACGAGGAAAACGATGTTTCGCCCGTCGAGTTCCTCGGTCGTGTGTACGAGGCTTCAGAATAGAAAATAAAATATATATTTTTTTTTCTTCATAATTGTCAATTTGTTTTTTGTTTATAGCTCTAAAAATTATAATCAAATACCACCAAAAGAAAGCTCTATTTGTGGGAAAAAGGGATGTACATTCTTATTTATGTACAGCATTGCATGACCGAGCAATTGTCAGTTAAACTAATGCTGTGCTGTATAGCAAAAAATGCCCTGGTCACAAAGGGAGGTAAATCTTCCGGAGGTGAAGTGGTTAAAACTATAGTTAAAATATACAGAGCTTGTTTACAACTGCAGTTGGGGTGGGGCTTAAAGTGTTGCACCCAAAATCATTTGGAAGTTCAGCCACCCTCCTCCTTCCCCCACCGCTGGGCCATTCAGAAAGCACAGCGCACTTTGCACATGCCCATTAGGCAACCGGCTGTGAAGCAGAAAGGCTTCACTGTCAGTTTCCCTTACCACGAATGGCAGCAGCAGCACCCGAGAGCCGGTGGAAATATCAGTTGTGGTGCCGACAACGCTGGATTGCAAGACAGGTCAGTGTCCTAATATCAAAAGTCAGCAGCTACAGTATTTGTAGCTGTCGGCTTTTCATTTTTTGCTTGGGGGGGGGGGGCGGAACTCCGCGTTTCACTGCAAAAGCAGCAGTCAGGGGTGTACACATGCTGCGGGAGGAATGAAATCTGCTGTTGTGGTTTGTGGTGTGGCATTTACAGGATTAAAATGGGTGATGAAGAAGCCTACTCACCGGCGCCTGTTAGACACTTGTGAAAAGTGATCAGACTGCTTTTCAGAGGAGAAGCAGTCTTTGCTGCATGTGTCAATGAGCTCTTATTGTTATTTTAATACATTGCATACTTTATCAATGCTTTACCCTCGTATGCTGTATAATAATACATTCTTGTAATTGTAAAGGGTAAACCCCAACACAAGGATTTCATTGAAAATGGATTTCCCAGCTAGCACATTTACTATGATGACTCATTTGCATGCTACAGAATAAAAGTACAGCGTTCTCGACGTGTCACTGTAAGCTTAATATATATCATCAGAGTGAAATCAGCTACAAAAAGCTAAAAATACACTCAATGGAATTTTTAAGGATATACAATTTGTATGATATAACTGCATTCAATATACTAAGAAGAGTCTCACACTGTCATTCTATTATTACACACAAGGATAAAGAGAGTCATAATGGATTCCAAGTACAGACACTTTATCATACAACGTCCCATAATCTGTCCTAGCACTTCTCGCTGTGATCATGAGAGACATGGCCTAATTCACAATGGGTAATCTGCTAAAGTGTACTCAAATTCCACATATCAGTATTAGCACTACGAAGAGCAAACATTTATAACAGGGCCATTCACATCTAGCCATTGCCGAATTTAAGTTTCAATTTAAGAAAAGGTTAGCCCACTCTCCCCCACCTTTAATCTAATATAACCTAGCACCCTCCCTTCCAAATGGATACTTACCCCCCCCCCCCTCGATAGCAGCACCCTCCATGGGTCTTTATCTTCCTCTGGCCAAAAATCTTCCCCAGTGCTGACAGGGGGACCCCAAATCCCGCCCCCCCCCCCCTATGTGTGTTGGTAATGAGTACATTGTACCACTACCATTTAACCAAAAAAGTGTCCAAAATGGTTAAAAAGACAAGAGACAGCTTGGGACAAGTCCTTATAAAATAAAAATGTCCAGCGATGTAAATCCACGTCGCCGATGACCTAAAAAAAAAAAAGCTGCAACAGTTCCACCTCCATGGTAGGCAGCCGCCGAGTGACGCTTCTCCTGCTGTGACAGCTGTTATATAGCTGAGGGTGTGGCCACCTGGTGACGTAAATGGATGACCCCACAAACAGCTATATAACAGCTGTCACCAGCGGGAGAAGCACTACCCGGCGGGCCTCCCACAGAGGTGGAAATGTTGCAGCTTTTTTTTTCTTTTTTGGTCGGGCAGCGCAAGATGGATTTACATCGCTGTACTTTTTGATTTAATTTTTTTTATTAAGTACTTGTCCCGAAATGTCTCCTGTCTTTTTTATAATTTTTGACTCTTTTTTTGGTGAAATGGTAGGGGTACCCATTACCAATTCACATAGGGGGGGCAGGATCTGCAGATCCCCACAACCACCGGGCAAGGGTTGTGGGGATGAGGCCCTTGTCCCCATCAACATGGTCAGACCCCAAAGCATCCTCCCCGTGTTGAAGGCATGTGGCCTGTATGGTTCAGGAGGGGGTGCTCTCTCGTCCCCCCTCTTTTCCTGCGACCTGCCAGGTTGCGTGCTCGGATAAGGGTCTGGTATGGATTTTTGGGGGGGCCCCATACGCCATTTTTTTTATTTTGGTGCAGGGTTCCCCTTAAAATCCATACCAGACCTGTAGGGACCTTTGAGAGGGTCCCCTACGCAATTTTTCTAAATTTGGCGCAGGGTATGGAATTTAATTTTGGTTTGGGGTTCCCCTTAATATTCATACCAGACCCAAAGGGCCTGGTAATGGACTGGGGGGAATCCATGCCCTTTTTTTCAATGAGTTGTATCTGTATTGCTAAGACCTGATAATTTGTTACAGCCGCGATCAGTTTTAAATTACCTTTTTCCTTTAGTAAAGTAATTTTTCTGTGGGACTTTTATTGTTTCACTTTAAGCATTATTAAAAAATCCCTGCTCCCGAAAAAACTGCCATTTTGGGGCAGGGGATATAAGCAGGGCCGATCCGTCCTATAGGCTCACTATGCAAGGCGATTAGGGCCCCGCAAAGCTGCGAAGGGCCCCCCAAATTACTAGAGGCCCCGCCTGATGAGAAGTCATTTTCGCCCCCTCATCCCGCTTCTCAACTCGCTGGTGGCTGCATGGGAGAAGAGGTAAGAAGTCAGCACCCCCCGCTTCTCAATTTAATGTAAGATGTCATTTCCGACAGCAGAACACCCCCTCCCCCTGCTTCTCACCTTTCTTTAATGTGACACGTTACTGTCGTCAGCGCCCCCCGCTTCTCATTTTTAATGTGCCATGTCATTTTGCTTAGGGCCCCAGGGAGGTCAGGTTGCATGTTCAAACTGATTTTTTTGCCTGTTCGCAAGTTCTGGTGCTAACCAAACCAGGGGGGGGAGGGTGTTTGGCTCATCCATATTGAATTGTAAGTCTGTTAACCTGCTGCAAATTTTCACTGGCAAGTTGTATACTTACAGAGCATTTAAATCACAAGTTCTAGTTGACACTTTTTCAATTTGCAGCAAATTTGCGTGGCAAGTCTCTGGCAAGAGCAAAGTTGCAGTGGTGAGTCTACAGCAAGAGTTCTGCAAGTCTACAGCATGAAAATTCAGCCACAGTGACCCCTGTGGTGGGATGACTATTGCACAACATAACTGTACATGAACGTGCAGCAGACTTGCAGAATGTTTGCAAAGAAATTTCACCTGGAGTCATGCAATGCGGACTTGCTGCAAGTCTAGGAATAACTTAGCAAGTCATTTTCGAACTTGCAGCACAATTGCTTGCTATCTGGGATATAAATCATTATAATTCACAATTTTTATTGGGGAACAGAAAAGGTTTACATCACTAGGCAGGAAACTGTGACCATTCATTGATACATTGGTTAATAAATTTGGTGATTTGGCAATTAAATTTAACAAATTCTGATCATAAGTTCTTTGATGTTATCACTGTATTGGTTTAGTATCCCTGAACCATTATGTACAAAACATTCTTTGATATTATACATCTGCCAGAGACAGTTACTCTGGCTTAATATGTGTTTTATTGATGGCATCAATTATTAATCATAAAACGTACAAAGAAAGACTACCATTGTTAAATTCAGAATTTTAATAAGGCAGAAGCTTAAATTCAAGCTCTGTGTGCAGAATTTAGGAATAAAATCCCCCAAAAATCAGATTACCAAGTTTACAATTGACGGTTTTAAGGTAAAAGCATTCAGGCTGATTCAACATCCTAATCCTTCTGAGACGCACTAACTGTCCACCAAAAGATGAAATATACAACTTCAAAGAAGCCGTGTAAGGCACTTCTGCTTTCCCGTAATGCTAAATCACTCGGAGAGAAAAATATCTCCACTATTCTGGGATCAAAATCATGACCATCAGCTCGAAGTGTACCAGTTAGTTGACTGACACTCCTTTCACACAGCATTTTGAGAAATCACATTTCCTGGCGGTGTGATCATTTTGTGACTCACTTGTAGCATTTATTTAAAGCACATGTGATTTTCCAAGTCCCCTTTTGTAGTAGCCTTGATTGGGGAACATTTTGTTTCAACAAACTCAACTATCATTCAGAATCTCAGAACGACACAATGACACAATATTCCTCTACAACCGCTTAAGGAGGCTGTGCAATTGGTTGGGTGGCTTAAAAAGAAAAAAAAAACATGCTCACAGGCCCAGTTACAGATAAACATGATTGTGACCACCTGCCACCTGCCCTAATAGCTACAGTGGTGGTGGCAGTAAAATGTTTAGAAAGTGAGGCTGATATACTAAAGCAGTGGTCTCAAACTGGCGGCCCTCCAGCTGTTGCAAGTCCCATAAGGTATTGCAAGGCTGACAGTTACAAACATGATTCCCACAGACAGAGGAATGATGGGACTTGTAGTTTCGCAACAGCTGGAGGGCCGCAGGTTGAGACCTCTGTACTAAAGGAATAAAGACTGCAAGGTATGTTCACTTGTCAAACTAATTATTCAGTCGGGTTTGTGAATAGGGTAAAGCATGGGTGATCCACCCTCCAGCTGTTGTGGAACTACAATCCCCATTATGCCTCTGCCTTTGGGAGTCATGCTTGTAAATGTCAGGCTTGCAATGCCTCATGGGACTTGTAGTTCTGTAACAGCTGGGTGGCCACAAGTATAGCACCCATGACTTAAAGGGGTTGTAAAGGTAAAAAAAAATTCACCTTAATGCATTCTATGCATTAAGGTGAAAAAACATCAGATGATGCCGGACCCCCGAGCCCCCGTTTTACTTACCTGACCCTTCGAAAGTCCCAGATTTGCCCCCGTCATCCTCCTCGAGTCGAAGCCCGGCCGTTGATTGGCTGCAGTGGATGGAATGAAAGCAGCGCAGCCATTGGCTGGCGCTACTGTGAATCACATCCATTGTCGCGGCTTGCCGGGGGGCGGGGCCGAGTGATACAGTGGCGGCTATGGCCGCCATTGTGTCACGGGAGTGCGCCGCAACAGCTACACACCATGCGAGCTCGCACAGTGGAGGTAAGTATAACATGTTTGTTATTTTAAAGAAAACATTTTTTTTCTTTTACAACTCCTTTAAGTATAACTAAAGGCAAAACTTGTGTTTAAGTTTTGGATAGAGTGGAGAGGGATTAGAATGATTGTCATTTCTTATCACTGTCTGTGCCGCCGTTTAAGAGATTCATTGTCTCTATTTGTCTAGTTTACCATTATCATTGAAAGTGAAAGTAAAAGAAAATCTCAAATTCTGGGTTTTCCTCAGAAAACTAATAAAGGGGAATAGGTCCAACAAGGACACTTGTTCTAGTGACCTGGTCCCCAAGGAATTCCCTCAATTTACAAGGATTTCATCTCACTTCCTGTTTGGTTGTGGGACAGGAAGTGAAGGGAAATCTCTGCAATGGCACACAGATGGCAAAAAAAAGTATCATCTGACAGCGGTTATAACCCTCTCTTACTCTATCCAGAATGAAAAAAAATGTTTTGCCTTTAGTTCTACTTTTTTCGTTTTTTTGCTTTGTTTTATTTTGTTTTTGTTGTTTTTTTTCTTTGTATCGTTAATTAGTTTTTTTTATTCATGCTCACACATACAATAATTGGTTTCTTCTATTAATTCTGTAAGTGCAAATTCATATGTACAGTATATTAAAGCTGATTATTTTATTACTGCACCTAGGATTCTGTGCCCAATTCTTTTTCTTCTTTACTTGTTCTTTTTAGCACTGGCTGAATGCGTAAAGAAGGAGCACTAAGAGATGAGGACCCCTTTCAAAGCACCAGCTGTTCCACACCCTCAAAGCCCAAGTTGGAGCTACCACAGCCTGTAGTTTTTATTTCTTTTAATCCTGTTCTTTTTTTCATAGCCAGCCTCCCTGCTCATTGCAGTATGGTAATGATTCTATTGTTGACTGCCCAAAAAAATGCTCAATTCAACTGTACTTTTTTCATGTGAACATCTTTACTGTGGGAACTCAGTTGGGTGCATTTTTAGTGGTTTTCAGCAGAATAAAATAATTAACCCTATGCAAGCTAGTAGTTGATAAATCAATCCAGAATTTCCCATACAGTCATGAAGATGGGTTTGAAAAATGACTGACTCAGAGAATTTTTTATTTCATAAAATGTATTAACAGACTTTTTTTTCCCTTTCCATCTCAAATTGTGGCCATGTTAACAAAACACTGGCATACGCACATCCCCCTGCTCATGCCATTGGCTCAGTATTTTTTCCAGAAGTCTAAATGAAGATTTATGTAAAGAATTTATCAATACTTTTGGTTTACTGCAGTGGGTGTTTTTTTTGGCAAGGATGTCCATAGAATATTGTGTTTCTTATTAAAACCCTGGGATTCATCATATCAATGTGATGAGCAAAGGCAGAGCATCCTTGTTATCACTCAATTTTAACAAGTGCACATGCAGTATTTATTTAATTATCTAAAGAAAAGAGATGGGTAAGAAAAAACAGAATACACTTTTCTGAAACACTGTGCAGCGTAAATATTTAATACGGATAATAATTTTCTTTAGAGGAAAAGTTCACCATTGGGAACATGTTACATATTCCAACAGTTATTAGGGTGGAACACGTAACATGTTTCCGATCCTGCAGCCTCTCCCCAATCCCTGCACTCCCTGTGACAGCAGGGTCTTCTTCCCGTACCTGCTGTCACTATATGAAAATTGTGCAGCCGTGTGGGGTACTGCCCACATGGTCGCATCTTTCATTCATAAAATTCTGTGCAGACTAAAGTACAGACAGCCTTTGTGGCTGTAGGCTTGTTTTTCTCAATGAACTACAATACCAGGGCACTGTTGAGTGCTCTAGGTAGTTCATTGATTCTTCCTGTATGTGTGAAACTGCCTGCCCATATACAGTGTACTTTATAGGTATTTAAAGCGGGAGTTCACCCGAATTTTTTTTTTTAACATTAGATTGAGGCTCATTTTGTCAAGGGGAATCGGTGTTTTTTTTTAAATCGAAGCCGTACTTACCGTTTTAGAGATAGATCTTCTCCGCCGCTTCCGGGTATGGTCTTCGGGACTGGGCATTCCTATTTGATTGACAGGCTTCCGACGGTCGCATACATCGCGTCACGAGTAGCCGAAAGAAGCCGAACGTCGGTGCGGCTCTATACGGCGCCTGCGCACCGACGTTCGGCTACTTTCGGAGAATCGTGACATGATGTATGCGACCGTCGGTAGCCTGTCAATCAAATAGGAACGCCCAGTCCCGCAGCCCATACCTGGAAGCGGCAGAGAAGATCGCTCTCTAAAACGGTGAGTACTGCTTCGATTTTAAAAAAAACTACCCGATTCCCCTTGACAAAATGAGCATCGATCTAATGTTAAAAATTAAGTTTTCGGGTGAACCTCCACTTTAATCTTTTCAGAAGTATCTTACCAAAACAAAAATTCCTACTGCAGGAGGTGCCTTAGGCTGGGTTCACACTACTACACTACTTTCATCCTACTTTGCTCTGTGTTCAATGTTTCCCTATGAGAGCGTCTTGTAGCGTCCTACACAAGTCGGTCCGACTTTGAAAATGCTCCCTGTACTACTTTTGGTCCTACATTGATCCTACTTCAGGCCCATTGAATATCATTGAAGTCGGACCAAAGTAGTATCCTGTTCATGAAAGTAGGATGGATGTAGGACCAATGTAGGATAAATGTAGGACCAATGTAGCAGAGCAAAGTAGGATGAAAGTAGTGTAGTAGTGTGAACCCAGCCTAAAATGTGATTTGTATCTAAGTGTAGACTTCTGGGAAAATCACTGATCCAATCACATGATCAGGAAATTATATTTCTGGAGAAAAGCTACAGCAAATGACAGCTACAGCATAGACGCCCAGTTCTGGGTCATATGACATCCTCCCATGATCGCACCAGTCGCACGGGAGGAGAGGACAGCCACTAACTGGCTTTTGTGAAAGGGGCGTCTACACCGATAATCAGGACACTGATTATCGGTGCAGTCCAAACAGTGCTACCAATCAGTGCCCATCAGTGCTACCAGTCAGTGCCCATCAGTGTCACCTATCAGTGCCACCTATTAGTGCCCATCAGTGCCACCTATCAGTTTCGCCTATCAGTGTCGCCTATCAGTGCCTCCCCACCAGTACTGCCTCATTAGTGCATATCAGTGCTGCCTCATCAGTGTGGTCTCTTCAGTGAAGGAAACAAATTACCTGTTTGCAAAATGTTATAAAAAACGATGAAAAAACATGTTTTTTTGTTTATTTAGCAAACAACAAAAACCCATTGGTGATTAAATACCACCAAAAGAAAGCTCTATTTGTGTGAAAAAATATATATATTAAAATGTCGTATGGGTACAGTGTTGCATGACTGCACAATTGTCATTCAAAGTGTGACAGAAAATTGGCCTGGGCAGGAAGGGGGTAAACATGGCCAGTATTGGCCAAGCTCTATTTGCACCCTGATGCTTTGTCCTTTATGGTATTTGTACATTTTGTTATATGTTCTGCTGTTCATATGGTATATGTTGGCAAAATATGGTTGCGTATTTAGTGCATTACTACTCCTTACTATGGTCCTCTAAGCTGCATGGCAATGCAATAGAATTAATACAGGCCTTGTTTCCCATAAGCCACTGCACTGAGGTACAGCAATATGAACTGGCTTCCTTGGATTGAAATTCTGATTGTTGCGGTTTCCTTGCAGAAGCTGACTGTGTTGTACCCCTACAAGCAATATGAATTGAGACTGACTCTATAGCATAATTGAGGCTTTGCATTTTGGGGTGTATTAATATTATGTTCATTCATGGAGCTCAGTGGGGCATCCACAAACACCTAGCTAAACGTATCTCTTCAACATAATCCTCTGTAATATTATTGCCGCATTTATAAGTCACCCACATGTAACCTTTTGCATAAATACATGCTTTATACTGAAAAAAAAATGTCTTTTAAAGTTTGTTTGTTTCTTTTTTTTTCCCCCATCATCAGAGAATATAAAAACAAAGTATGGTGCATTTTTTTTTCTCATTTGCAGTGCTACCGTTTACATTGATTGTGCATGTCCCGCTGTGCTATGATTTATTATGATTGTTGCATTTAAGAATTATTGTTGCTTTTATTTTCCCTTACCATTATTCCTATTTATCAGCTTCTTTACTCCCTGCTAACCTACAGTATGCAAAAAAATAAGACCATTGTCTAAAGCCGACATAAAAAATAAAAATAAAAAATCAGAGTGAAAGTGTTTAAATAGAAAACTATAGAAAAACTTCAGACTTTATTAAATGTACCGTATATAAATGGCGTTTTAATTTTGGGAAAATTATAAGTTTAAAGATAATTCCAGGAACACACATCACATTTTATTATGTTTTAATGAAACATTCTGCTGAAAGGCCAGGTACTTAAAGCCTGTATTTTAGTGTCACGCTCATTTATTCCATGCTTGTAAAAGCCAGGTTACCTTTCACAAGGCACATTAATCATACTCCCCTTTTTTATACTGCTCAAACAAAAAAAACACTTCACTATTCTTCAACAAGGTGCAAAATTCAACATGTCTTTCCAATGCAAATGGAAATTAAAAGCAAACATATAGACATAACTTTATTTTATTTTAGTGTTGGATGAAATGAACATGGGTTAAAAAACAGTGGCGGCCCATGCATACGGGGTGCACGTCTAGTTGGCTTAAAAAAAGGGTGGGCTTTTTGTGTGACAATAGCAAAGCACAGGCATGCCCCAATTTTAAGTACACAATGTGACTTTTTTTACTAAAGCTGGAAAGTGCAAAATCAGGCTCACTTCTGCATAGAAACCAATGAGCTTCTAAACCCCAGCTTGTTCAATTAAGCCTGGTAATACAACCTGGAAGCTCATTGGTTTCTATGCAGAAGTGAGCCTGATTTTGCGCTTTCCAGCTTTAGTAAATAAATCCCATTGTGTACTTAAAAGTGGGGTATGGCTGTAATATTCGCTATTGTCTTCCTGATGCTCCTCCCGGCCAATCCTGAAGCCTCGTACACACGACCGAGGAACTCGACGGGCGAAACACATCGTTTTACTTGTCAAGTTCCTTGTTAGGCTTGTCAAGGAACTCGACAAGCTTGCTTTGCGTACACACTGTCAAGACAAAATCTCCTCGTTCTCAAACGCAGTGACATACAACACATACAACGGCAGGGGAAGTTCGATTCCACTGTCTAAAACTCTCGGGGCTGGTTTTGCTAATCTCATGTGTTTGCGTGTTAAGTAAAAGTTTGTTAAGAGACGATTTGCACTTTTCAGTCTGTTACAGCTTGAAAAATGTGTTATCTCCATTACAAATGCTACTTTTACTCCCGTCTCATACTTTATTCTGAGCAAGCGTGGGTTTCTTAGCATACACACGCTCGAGTTTCTCGTCAGAAACCCCCCCGACCAGGAACCCGACGAGCCAATTTGAGACTCCCGTTGAGGAAATAGAGAACTTGCTCTCTTTTTGGCTCGTCGAGTTTCTCGACAGTTTCCTCGACGAAAATGTACACACGACCGGTTTCCTCGGCAAAAAAATATCTCCCAGCAAGTTTCTTCTCGTGTGTACGAGGCTTGAGACTCGATTGGCCGAGAGGAGTAGGAGACACAGGGGAAGCTGCTGTGAAGCCGAGAAGGAGGAGACACCAAGTGAACCTACTACCCCCGAAAAAATGGCACTAGCCGCCACTGATATATAGAGTCATACTTTATTTTGTTATCTGCTGAAAAGCCTCTAAATAAATAAATAAAATAACAATATTTTTTTTTCTATATCTATACAAAAAAAATATGCCTTTCATTTCTATTTTAAACTGAATGGGTTGTTTGACAAAGTGATCATTTACAATCAATTGAATTGGTTTGTCTTAACCATGTAAATTAATACATTCTCCTGGATTGAGATTGAGATTGAGATTGAGCTTGTGAAAAACAACAGACCTGCTGTCTGGACCTCTATATGAAAATACAAGACAGAATCTAAGAATTGGTAAGCTGCGATATAAAAAAAAAGATTTGCTTTTGGGTTTAATATCGCTTTAAAAGTGGGTACAACTGAGCTTACCGCATGGAAATATGAGTTTGATAGAAATTACCATAATACATTATATAGTCTGTTTGTCCTAAATTTAAACTTGATGCTGAATTATCCAGTCATTCAGATGTCAGAGTTCTGATATACAGAAATATCCAATTAAAACTCAAAAACGGCTTACAGATGCCACCTTACCTAAGCACTGTATGAGAAGACATAAAGTGCCTCACTAGACTCGCTAGTCCCAGCAGGGGTACAAGGTAAGATGTTGCAAACTGAGATTAAATTTCCATCGTATACTTTTATACTACTATGTTATTTTATGTATTCATTTCAAATGCTTCATATCCAAAATTAATGATCCAACTTTTCTAACCTAATGCCTTTACTTAACATGGGACCTTCTGATTGCTGAAAATACATTCAATGCCCTCCAGCAGAATAGGGTTAGTGAACACTTAATATATTTTACCCCTATGCCACATTTTGGCCATCAAGACAATATTAAAATATGACTTAATGAATAATAAAAAAAAACAAAAAAACGCCAAGACTTGTTATGCCTCCGACTCACTTATTGAACCATAAATGCAATTTCGTTACTCTTGAAGGCAAAATAACTCATTAAAATTGGATTTTCACATGAACCCCTGCACCAATTAAGTAATAAATATCCAATGTTTGTCAAAAGTGTAAAAAGGAAACTGAAAATAACATAGACATTGCCTAATTTGAATTTATAATATGCAATATCTGAAAAATGTGAAAAAAAAAAATAGAGACATTGCCCAAGAATAGCTGAACAATAGTTGGGTGACATGATACACGAGCTGCAGCGGAGACCACACACAAAGAGTTCTCAACTCGACAGTAACAAAGCACCATGGATGGAACTTTTTGCTGAAATTAATACAAATGTAACCTGTGCTGGTGTGTAGAGGATTCTGACAGCACAGTGTTTTAATTAGCAGAGTAGAACACCCATTAGTGAGAACCCTCAGTTGTTATAACATAGTTCTTTCTAGAGAGACGAATAAGTCAGAGATAAATAAAAGTTAACAGAGCTTTCATCCAAACTGCAGCCCTGCAATAAGCATACAGCAACACAACTGGTGTAGCAGCCTCTAGTGTAAGTTTAGGCAGGTTTTTGCTTTTATCTGTGGGGCTGGGACTGGCTTAGAGTAGGCTGGTGACTCACAGCTAGTTTCATCTTTCGGTTACCTCCCTTCTGCCTCTAGAAAAAAGGTGGGGAAGAAGAGTGGAGCTGTCTGTGGTGTTCTGGGGAGCCCTGACCAATCCCCAACCTGGATTGGCAGGGGGCAGGCCTCTTTAAATACCTAGAGTCAGCTCAGCTGGGGAGGAGTTGGAGATGGAGTATTAGGCTGTCGAGGAGGAAGCCCCCCAGTCTGGGGGGTGACCTTGGGCCAGGGGCTTGGAGCTTTTCAGGAGCCCCATAAAACCCAGTGTCCTGAGCAGAAGCAGGAGAGGACAGCAGGGAATAATGTTGGGCAAGTCTCTAGGAGGGATCCATCAGGTGTCGGTAAGTGGCAGGCACATTCGGGGAAGACCTGGGAGAGGCATGGCAAAGCGGACTGGGAGTGTGCAGTCTGAGATGGATGCAGAACCAGCGGGAGACTGTGATGCTACTGGCAGTGAAGTCGGGCCACTGCAGCAGGGAGGGCTGTCAAGGGCTGACTGTGATCAGTAGTCCATCAAAGAGGGCAGCTAGCACCAGAACTTTATTTTGCTACACTATGGGGACCCGCGGTCCCTGCCTGTAATAAGGAACTTTTCTAAGGCCTGGCTAAAACCAGAGTTACGCCCAACTATGTGCTATCTGCACCTGAAGACTTGTGCTGGAGGGAGAAGGAGAGATAGTCTGCAGCAAGTGTTGTGAAGGAGGAGAGTATCTAAATTGTCTCAAACCATGCAAGTATCTTTTTTCCTGGGCATCCCATGAATTTCTCCCCCTCATCCAAGTTCGAATTCCTCAATAAAATACAAAGACTGATGGACTTGTCCATTGTCTTGGAGTTCCTGGAAGTGAATGCTGGGCGGGGCTGGGCTGGGCAGGGTGACAAGTGGGCCACATCACTCAGCAGCCCCTACAGGGGGTATCACTACACTGAAAATATATCCAAAGACCTTTTTCATTTGCATTGCTGGGCTGTGTTTACACCATTGGCCACCCTCAAGGTGGTTAGTAAATACTGCTGAAGCAGCTGAAATTTGGGCTGTAGGTGGCGCCACCCTCCTAAACAAACTTTGATTAAAAAACCTTGTTGGACAAGCTGCGTAACAGCAAACGGGACCTATGATGGAGACAGCATCTTTAGTTAAGTATTCTTGTTATAATTTCTTTATCTGTATCTGTCATTATCGTTAGTAAATGTTCTACTTTTAAGTATTTGTGTAATCTCTCTTTGCACATAACGAATGAAACACCTAAAAGAACTCAAGCAATCCTATGACTGTTATACAACAGTGGTCATCAACCCTGTCCTCAGGGCCCACTAACAGGCCAGGTTTGCAAGATAACTGAAATACATGACAGGTGATATCATTTGCTGCTCAGTGATTGCAGTATTCTAGTTCCAAGGGAATACATAAAACCTGGCCTGTTAGTGGGCCCTGAGGACAGGGTTGATGACCACTGTTATACAACACTTACCTTAGAACAAAGACATCCAGCAGCGCACTGTCACTACTTCAGAGGCTTCCATCTTCAACCAGGTTTCCTTCTGGGTTCTGGGCCTCCGGCCGCCTGACTGGACGAGTTGCGATAACGTCACGTGGGCATGGAGGTTTCGGTCGCGGCACACAGCTCTGAAGGAACGGCACGGATATGCTGTTCCTTCAGAGCGCATGCGCCGGTGATGTCATCGGCTGCTGCTCACTAGAATATCTCCTAAACAGTATATGTTTAAGAGATATTAATTTTAACCCCAGGTAAGCTTAAATGCAGTAAAAAAAAAATGAGTGCTGAGTGAGGGCCATCATTCCCTCACTCGGCTCCATGCTACTGAGGGGCTACTGAGGGGATAGGATCAGATCATCTCTACTGGTGGGTCCAGTAAGTGGCAGAGATGACCAGAGCACGGCGGGAGGGCGGGGGGCACCAATTCTTTCGTTGATAAAAGGGATCTCTTTTATCTGGAAGTGGAGACCTCTTTTATCTGTAACTGCTACATCTTCAGGACAGCTTGTTCAGTAGAAAAAAAAACCCGACCTACTGGCTGGATCACCAGAAAAAAGAAAGCATAAAGAAGAAAACGAATGCAGCCATCACTTCTAAGAATTGGTAAGCTGCAATATATATTAAATGCTTGCTTTTGGGTTTAATACCACTTTAAGTCAGGCTGGCAAAATAACGATTGACAAACACAGTAAAGTTTGATTATAAACTTACTAGAGAAGCAAGCAGCAGGTAGCATATAAAAGATGTGACAGAAACCAAATTGCTAATGTTGCACAGATTATAATGTGAGCACACAGCTTGAAAATAAAATATGAATAGCAGTTATACATGCCCACCCTCCCTCCCCAACCTTTTGGGACAGCTATAAGGATAACTACATAGCTGCGGGTTGCCTTATGCATACTATTTTTTCTAGAATCCATGGGCAGCTGAGAAATATTGGAATAATATTGTGGTTGAGGAGTCTGGACATTTTTACTTATTCTTTACAAGCAGCAAATTACATTTAAAATGTTTAAATACTTACTAGCCTCCGTAGCTACAGTTATTATGGAGCAATGCATTACCGAAGTAGCACTGAAACTATTCTCTCAGCACTTCAGCTCACCCTGCTACACATACACATCAATGACCCAACAGTCTTACAGCTGGAATTCAGGGAGGAAGGCAGAGTAAAGGGCTCATGCACCCTGCAGCTCCCAAAAAAATCTGCCTTTACAGGCATTTTAGCTTCTATTTCAGCTTGAAGAAGCATGTTTTTTTGTGCTCTTGTGTGCGTTTTTATTGAGCTTCTTCAAGCTCCTTTGAGCATAAGAGTTTTTTTTCCCACAAACCTTCCAAGATAGTATTTTCTTAACCACTGTGCAAACAAAACAAAACGCTTCTTTGAGCTTTGTTGAGCTCTTTTGAGGCACTAGCTCCTCTCAAAAACGTGAGTTTGGTGGGGGGGTTTTCCTGCCTGTAGCATACGTCTGAAAACGCCTGAACAAGCTATAGTGTGCATTGTGGCACATTGGCTAGCATGAAGGGGAGTTTCCAGGCAGAAAAAGTAAGAGCTCAAAAAATCTCAAAAGCCTGTAGGAGCCTCTTATTTGAGCTGCCGTGTTGTGCATAATCCCTAAGGCAAGCTACTGAGCTTAAAACGATATTAAAGTGGAGTTACACCCAAAAATGGAAATTCCGCTTTTCGGAATCCTCCCCCCCCCTCCGGTGTCACATTTGGCACCTTTCATGGGGGAGGAGGAAGCAGATACCTGTGTATTCCAGGTAATTGCTCCCACTTCCGGGCATAGGTTGCTGCGGTAACCTATGCCACGTCTGGCGCCTATTTCACCCCCCTGCTGTCTTCTGGGAGACACACAGGTCCCAGAAGACAACAGGGTCCAGTTTGTTTGCACAGCGTGACTCACACATGCGCAGGGGGGAACCAGAAAATAAAGCCGCAAGGCTTAACTTCCTGATTCCCTTACCGAAGATGGCAGCGCCTCTACCCGAGAGCCGAGGAACCAAGAGAATTGGCTTCGGGTGCTGACATTGCAGGTGCCCAGGACAGGTAAGTGTCCATATATTAAAAGTCAGCAGCTGCAGTATTTGTAGCTGCTGACTTTTATTTTTATTTTTTTGTGGAACTCCGCTTTAAAGCCTTGGTTTAAAAAACTAAAATAAAAACATATTACCCTTATCTGCTCTCTGCAATGGTTTTGAACAGAGCAGCCTGGATCCTCTTCTCTCACACCAGTGCTCCTCCCTCCTTTCAGGTGTCCCCACAGCAACCAGCTTGCTCTGGGGGCACCTAAGCAGACAGATTCCCAAGAAGAGCACTGTGTCCATTCAGACATGGAGCCGCGGGTCGGCTCCACCCCCTCTATCTCCCAATTGGTTTACTGGCTATGATTAAACGCTGCCAAAAGCCATTTAGGAGTGCAAGTCTCCGGAGAGGCAAAGCTCTTGTGGACATTTCTGGATTGAGAGGGGGGTCAGGTAAGTATTAGGGGGGGGCTGGAGGGGCTGTTGCACACAGAAGTTTTTTTTACCTTCATGCATAAAATTCTAACACTTTATTGTCTATAACATGATCACAGGTGCAATTTAAAGTGCAATATTGGAATACTTTGGTAGTGGGAGGTCAGCACAATATATAGGAGAAGGTCAGCACATCGGTCCCATTTTATTGTAGTCTGTGCCCCTATTAAAGAGATCTCCCATCACAGAGAGGTACCAGATTTTAAATCTATAAATCTGCTCAGTTAGAAACGTGAGATTACAGGTTTGTTTTAAATAATGAATCAATATTCACATAGACCAACTGAACCTTAAAGAGGAACTGCAGTCTGCTCACATAGTTTGTAATAAAAACATCTTTACCATTCTGAAGCTTCCCTCCAACCACTTTGCATATTATTTTATATATACTGTGATTCTGTACTTGCCAAATATGCTGCAGACTCTACTCCCAGTGGTGACCAGGAAGAGAAAATGTGTAACATGAAGAGTACATTCTAAAGGATTTATACACCTGAAGATAGCAGATATACAAGTAACTTATGTAGGGAGATTTGTTTCATCTCTGTGTATCATCTGAGGCTGTTCACTTCATTGGGTATATGTGAGTGTTTACAACCACTTTAAGGTAAGGCTGGAGAAAATGCCACGGTTAATCTCCTTTTTAAAAGGCTAGTTTCCTGGCTGTCCTCTAACTTTAAAAACCCCATCCTTGCCTGTGAAGATTAAGAGTCTTAATTTTACTTGAGTTTACTTACTGCATACTTACCAGGTCAAAGACTTAATCAGAGGAATTCATAAACAGTCACAGATACCCTTTAATATTCAGTAGGGCTACCACACCAAAATTCCATGCAGCAGTGGGCAGATCCATAGCTGCTATTTAGTCCAATAGCAGCTTTCAAATTTGTCCACTGTCATCCACTGTCAATCAAAAGTAAGGCGGACGTGATGGGGATCTATTTTCCGGGCTGGGACATGGGGTGGGCAGGAGGGGAGGCTGCACTGGGCCGAATGTTTTACTGTATGGATGGGGCACCAGCGGGCTCATTATGATACAAAACAATTTGACAAGTGGATGACTGCTGGGGGTAGCATTCCATAAACTTGAACATTATGAAGGAGCGGCGCAGTTTGGCTTCATTGCCCTGGGCACTGAATGACCTTGTCCTGGCACTGATCTAGTCCCTCAATTTCCTATCAGGCACTGCCCCCCAACAGACACTACAGCCTGGGTAATATTTGGGTAATCACAATCACCAGTATCCCCAGCATCATTGTTTACCTTCAGCTTTGGAATGGGGAATCTGACAGTTCGATGGGGCGTGGGATAGATCCCTGTGTGGGACGTTGTCATATTCACAGGGCTGGACTGGGACAAAAATGTGGCCCTGGACTTTATCCAGACCGGCCCAGGGCATAACACATCAGGGTACAGTGCACATTAGGGAACTGTACAGAGCTCAGCACATCAGGGCACAGCACATCAGGGTACAGGGCACAGCACATCAGGGCATGCTGCACATCAGGGCACAACACGTACAGGGCACATCACATCAGGGCCCATCACAGCACATCACGGCACACCACATTGAGGCACACCATATTGAGGCACAGCACATCAGGCACGGGACACATCAGGGCACAGGGCACATAAGGGGATAGAGCACATCAGGGAACAGGGTACATCAGGGACTGGGGCACATCAGGGCACAACACATCAGGGTACAAGGCACAGCACATCAGGGCATGGGGCACATCAGGGCACAGCACGTACAGGGCACATCACATCAGGGCCCATCACATCAGGGCACACCACATTGAGGCACGCCACATCGGGGCACAGGGCACATCAGGGCACATAGCACATCAGGGCACAGGGCACATCAGGGACTGGGGCACATCAGGGCACAGGGTGTGATAGATCTGGATAACATTTCTATTTTGAATTATTTTATTAGAACCACTAAAATGTTTTAATGTATTTTATATTTTCCTATTGTTTCTATATTGTTGTTTTTTTATATTTCTTTTTATATATGCATATGTATGTATGAGAATGATCAATACTTCTTATTTTCCTTGATAAGATTTGTCAGATATCAGATATTGTTTTAAAGTAATGGACTCAGCATTGAAAATACAAAGGAAAGCTGTTTTGTTCAGAAGCCATTTCCTCTACATTTTCTCCTTCTGCTTCTCATCTTTCAAATGTGTGTTCGGCTCATACCCCCACTGCATTTCTAGATTCCAAAACCCCCTTCTCGTTCCTTGCTCTGTATGGAAGAGGAAGTTACCCCTCCCCCTTGTCTGCTTACTGAGAGAACTTTTTTATGACACGTAGATTTGCAAGAAGAGCATGGAATGGACTTGTGAGAAGAAGATAGAACAGGAATATGACCCCTATATGAACTGACCAATGAGAAGCTTCATGCCAAGGACAGCCAACCAGGGGAGGAGGGTAGAGTGGGTGTATCTGTATGATGTGAACCAATCAATGTATGCTTTGTGATTTGATATGGCTAATAAAACTAAAGTGAGGAGGGTTTCTCCTTCCTGTTGGGACCAAGCTAAAAGGTGAGCAGATGTAGTTTCCTTGTCTGATCTATATATCTCACCTTATGAATTTGAATCAGACGGCAGAGATGGGTTAGCCCTGAAATTGTCAGGATATCAATTAATTAGTCTACATCAAGGGCACATCAGGACATGGAGCACAGGGCATATCAGGACATGGGGCACAGGGCACATCAGGTCATGGGGAACATAGCACATCAGGGCACATAGCACATTAGGGCACAGGGCACATTATGGTGCACATCATTTACCAGCCAGCATGCAGAGTAGCGCATGAAGCGTGTGTAATATGTTCTCTCTCCTGTCATGGCACTCACTCGGCTCTGTGGCAGCCCCTCCTATTTTCTCATCCATCCCAGATGATGTCACAAGCAAATGTGGATGGACGAGAAGAGAGGAGGAGCCGCCGGGGAGCAGCGTGACTGCCGTTACAGGAGAGAGAACATATTACACACGCTTCCTGCGCTACTCTGCATGCTCGCTAAATCTCGATCTACCCTTCAGGTGCCAGCTGTCCGCGATTGACGGGTAGATAGACGTGGACCTTCGACCGGCCCACTGAACCACCGGGAATCTCCCAGTAGTCACAATGGCCAGCCTATCCCTGCATATTCATGACAGCTTTCAAGCAAAACAATGCCACACTCTGAGCACTGCTGTACCTTCGTATGCCAGTTCATTGCTGGTCTAAATTACTGTAAGTTTCCTTATCTGCAAATTGGAGGATATTCTTTTAGAATCTGCTGCTGTCATAGCGATAGGTCTCTAAAGCAGCACTAGTTGGACCTACCTGAATTTGATGCACGTGACAATAATGTTACTGAAATGGGCACAAATGCTTGCCTGAATTAGGCACAGGTAGTTCTACAGGAAACTATGGCTAGAAAATAGGCCTATAATCTTCATTGAATTCCCCCAATATGTTTTAGTGAGTTAAAGGCAGTTACATCCAGACAACTAGCATTTTCTAAAGGAGGTCATCTATGGCAGCATCAGTATGTCTTTCACTACAGGCTTCCTTTAATATGAGACTCTCTATTTTATACAATAAATGCTGGATAGAGTATCTGAAATCAATTATCAAATCCTGGTCTGTATTAACAATGCACTAAAATCATAGACCCCTTGCTTGTGCAAAGACTGAATGGCTCCTAATTGCCAAGAAGACATGGCTGTCAATGGAAAAGCTTAGTAAAAGCCTTTGACATGAAGACTTTAGATCTCCCTCCAGTACCATTTATTGCAAGTCAGCCAAGTTGGCAATTTAGCTGTGACACAGAAACTATTGTGACAGCAAAGACAAACTCATAATTTTATACATTTTAAGTGCGGAAAATGGAAGTCTAAAAATCCTCTAAACAGTTTTTCCAGATACAAAGACTCCACAATATTAGACTGGGACATTATAAGATATATACAGGCTCATTTAATAGGTAGCTCCAGGCAATAATTAAATCAGTCACTGAATTGCTAATCCTATCCAGATAAACACCACAATTATGCTACAATCATATAATCCGTTTATCCTTGGGCTCATTCACAAAATCAGTGCTAGAAAGTACCATACTATTATTATTGCACAGCCATTTTGGAAAAATGTTGAAAGCTTAATTAGTGGGTATTGGATAGCAAATTGAGAACACTTGTTAGCACTTAAACAAAAATGAGAAGTAAAAAAAAATGGACACCAGGTTAAGGGGGCCCACTAACAGCCCTCAACAGTCCTGGAGTCCTAATGTCCATTACTGTTTTGCACTGAGACCCTTCCTCTCAAATTCCCTCTATATAGTGACATTGGAAGAGTTTGACATTTGAGAGTTTGAGAAATTGCTCAAAATTAATCCTGCTGCCCGTCACTATAATTTGTGCAGAGGGACTCTTCCTGTCAAACTCAGCCTAAAACCTACAGTATGTAGGTGGGAGTTAGATATAAAAGTTTTGCTGAATGAAATGACAAATGTTGAATGTTGAAATGACAAGTAATGCAAGTAGTGGGTTATACTTCTAGGAAACAGGACTGTTTGTTATTTTATTAAATGAAAGAACAACCTTGACTTGCCCAGGGCTCACATATTTCTTAAAGCTGACTTCTGGGATTTTTTTGTATTGCATACGTTCATTGGTCCAGCTTGGCACAATGTAAGTATGCATTATTAATTCTATTAGATCACTAGGGAAGCTGGAAATCACAGTCGTAGTTGGTACTGCCACAGTGATAGATTGTGACATCACTTCCCTTCCTCTCAACCTTATCCAATCAGAGAACAGCTTGTATTCACTGAAAAAACACCAGTGCCATGCGAGTGACCCCCCCGTGGTCAGTGTGGAGTGAAGAAGCTGCTAGCATAGAACCTGGACAGGACTGGGGATTGTGGATATCACTATAGTAGCACCAACTATTACAGTGACTTCCAACTTTCTCAATAGTCTACCAGGTATACTATGCAATGCATACTTGCATTGTGCCTATGCAAGTATGAAATACAAAAAAAATCCTGGAGCTCAGCCTTAAAATATCCCTGCATACAGGAATGGTATACATTGCTTTTATGTGCAAAGTCCAAGTGTAAAGAATTCTAAATAAAACAATGTATTTTTTGTGCCCGATGTTTCAATGTTCCAAATGTTGTAGTAATTCAGCTGCATACAACTTGGGAATGCTTGTTATGTGATAAGGCCCTCAATCTGATGTTTATTAAAGTCAAAGTAGCCAAGTTTTACAGAATGTTCTGTGTTATGCCACTCCATCTATGAGCCACCAGGCAAAGGGAGGGAGCCTATCACAAGGGCCTATAATCCTACAAACTCACATACAGGGACATTTGACCTATTCAGTGGGAACATTTTCCTTGAGTCAATTAAAAAAAAAAAAATATTGTTGGTGGTTACCTACAGCTTATAAAATGATAATAAACTGCCACTGCCATGCTGCCAAAGCAAGACCTCCAGGTGCCTTCACATCTATTACAGCGAACTATGAGAACTAAAATGTGGAACGCTCTATTACATAAATCTCAACCAGATTGGTTTTCTAGAGCTCATCCTCCTACATCCTTAGCCTTGCTATTGGCACATCAATGATGGACAGCCTCACTAACCAATGGAAAGCACAAGGGGCAGACAAGGTTTTATATAACATAATGTTCAAGGCTTCAGGTCTTCTAGGGCAGTGATTCTCAACCCTGTCCTCAAGTACCCCTCAACAGGCCATGTTATGGGAATTTCTCTTAGATACAATAGCTTTCCAAAATACCAAGCCATTGACTCTGATTTAAAGCACCTGTACAGTATAAAGGAAAACCTGCACATGTGGCCTGTTGGAGGTACTTGAGGACAGAGTTGAAAACCACTGTTCTAGGGCATTTTACAAGAAAACTTAACTACGTGCATGCAACTTGGAAGTGCTTGCTACGGCAGGACCCTGGTGAGTTACTAATGTTTCAATGACTTCATGTACACTTAAGATATTACAGCTGATTAGACAAAGGACTACATGTTTAGATGTTTGATTAATGTGGGAGCCGTTTATGTGTATAGTAGGTAGTTTGAACTTTGAATTTGGAACCAGAAGAATTTAGCTATGACTCTTTCTTGTCTACTATAGGTTTTACTTCCTCTTTGTTTCCGTGCAAAGGTAAAGCATAATGGGCTACTATGCATCGCATAGTAGCCCATTATGTGACACTTACCTGCAGGAGAAGCCAGCGATATCCCTGTCTTCCACGCTGGCAGCGAGCGACCATTATTTACCCCTCTTCCTTCTGGGGGCCACAAACTCTGACTCTGTGACTGGCTGGAGTCACCAGTAACGGCATGACCCCAGCTTGAAACGGCACAGCGTGCCCTTTCAAGGTGGCACATGCACAGAAGACCACATTGTTCGGGGACATTGCAAATATCTCCTAAACCGTGAAGGTTTAGGAGATATTTCAAGCACCTACATGTAAGCCTTAATCTAGGCTTACCTGAAGGTGAAAATTGGTCTGTAAGTGTTTACAACCACTTTAAGGCTCCATGCACACTTGAATTAAAAGAAAACACCAGTTCCCTGCTCATATAATGTTTTTGTACACAGTTTAGGTGAGTTTAGCATTTTATTCTGCCAGAAAGTGTCAATCAAAAACACAAACCGGAAGGGTTCTTGGTTTCTGCTTTAAGCGCTGAGCCTAAAATATGCTTCTAATCGTTCTAATGTGCATGGACACAAAAATAACATTGAGCTACTTCTACAGGCAAAACACAAAACTCCCATAAAAGCAGCAATTTTTATGCCAGTGTGTATGGACCCTAACCAGTCTGATAAAAATCTAAGTTTGTTGGACACTTTGGTATTTACAATTCAGTTGCTCAGTTTTATCTCAGGTTCTTACTCCGTGGCTGTGCTACTTAAACATTTGCTAGAAAAAATAAAAATTCAAGAAACCCCTGGCCATCTGTGCACACATCGCTCTATCACCAACAAGGGGATAGCTGTTTTCATCAGCAACCTGTAAGAATGTGCTGACAGTGGGCACCACGAGGATTCTGGAAACAAGGGAACCCAACAGACCAAACTGCCATTCACATAGCACAATATCAAGGCAGCTGGTTAAACATTTACAGCTGGAGGGAGGACATGAGAAAAGTCCACTGCAATTACACAAGAAAACATTAGACTTTGGAAAAAAAAAATCAGGGAAGAAAATGGGATATTTCATTTTAATTGTTTATTTAGAATTTTATGAGTGTTGTTTTCAACAAGCAGAAATGCTTCATTTGTTCCTGCTCCACAACAACGGAGATATGTTAATTATACGGGAGTAATTCTAGGCAACAAGCGGTCGGGAAAATGAGCACACCAGCCATGCAGCGACATAACCACAGAGTAATTGGAACCGCATTATCCTTTGTGCAGCCTTACCAGACAATAATAAATGAAAATGATGTTCCATAGCTGACCTATTGCTTATGGAAAGGTAAAAAAAAAGGCAGAACATTTGTTTTAGAATATACATTTTTCTTCTGGTGTACACAAGTAGGAACAAAGACATAAAAAGAGAAAAGGAAAAAAAAACACAGGGATTTATATTAAGATAACAATATTTTTGGTCGGATGAATAGCTTTTGGCCACGGGCTCTGCCTTGTAATGTAGATGTACAGCAGATAACAGCGCGCACTGCTGCAAATCAAGTTTACTACTTTCTGGTAAGCTGTTATTTTATATAGGTTGCCCTAGATTTTATGTGCTATGGCACATACTTAGAAATATATGTCTATGTGATAGATTCTTCAATGTGGCATATGGAAAGGAATGATCTGAAATATACCAAAAATAAAATACAATTCTTATGAACAGTATGAGACTGGATATACTAAGAAATATCACTTTTGCAGAACAAAAACATTATTTGCTCATATATGCTGATGCAACTAGTGGAACCGCTGTGTGGGACGCTGCCATGTAGTTGCTATGATTTAATCACTTCTTACTTCAGCTTGTTCAAATAAGTTTTGACAAAGAAATACAACCTGGAAGCTGATTGGTTTCTATGCAGAACTGTGCCAGATTTTGCACTCC
The DNA here is from genome assembly GCF_905171775.1 of Rana temporaria. NCBI lineage: Eukaryota > Metazoa > Chordata > Amphibia > Anura > Ranidae > Rana > Rana temporaria. Next base: position 479,472,208 of record NC_053490.1, read on the forward strand.
AGTTTTAGTATATTTAGTTATTAAAATGCTTGTAAAACAACAGCGCAGTCTTACACACGTGCCTCGATGCGCTGGCGGGATAAAAACAGAACAGAAAAGGGGCAGAAACTACATTGATCAAACAAGTAACAATGAAACAATAACAATCAGCGAACAAAAGATATATAAAACATACAAAGTTAAAAATATAAAATTTAGAGCTATTAGAATGTTTAATATTTAAGTCACCCCAAAAGACTGGATATATAGCCATGTTTTTAAAGATCTCCTAAACTTTAGGAGATCATTCTCAAGTCTTATGTGAAAGGGCAAGGAGTTCCAGAACTAAGCTCCTTGAACTTCCAGGGTCCTCCCACCGCATTTGTTTTTGGCAAATTTGGGGATGTTCAATAAAGCCAAATTCTCAGACCGCAGCGATCTGGTAGGCACATGTCTGATGAATTTTTCTCTGAGATAGCCCGGTCCAAAACCATGGATGGCCTTATGCACAAGACACCCTGTCTTGAACTGAGCCCGTTGTGCCACGAGCAGCCAGTGCAAGGCCTGTAGGGCTTATCTAAAGTGCACACTCACAGTGACTACACAAACAATGGCCCGGATTCTCGTAGCACTTACACTGGCGTATCTCGAGATACGGCGCGTAGGTGTCAATGTGTGCCGTCGTATCTATGCGCCTGACTTTGAAAGCAAGATACGCCTGTAAATAGGCTTCATCCGACCGACGTAAGTTTGCTACGCTGTCGTATCGTGGGCGCATATTTACGCTGGCCGCAAGGGGCCCTCCCATTGATTTACGATTCGAATATGCAAATGAGTGAAATACGGCGATTCACGAACGTACTTGCGCCCGGCGCATTAATATATGCGGTTTACACAAGTCGTACGTCCGGCGTAAAGTTAAGCCTCATAAAGCAGGTGTAAGTCATGTTAAGGTATGGACCAGGGAACAGCCGTTGTGTATTACGTCATTTACGTAGTAGTACGTGAATAGGGCTGGGCGTGGGTTACGTTCACGTCGTAGGCAGTGATTCGACGTATCTTAAGCGTTCGTTCCGACGTGATTCTGAGCATGCGCATTGGGAAGCGTCCACGGGACGGCGCATGCGCCGTTCGCTCGGCCCATCATTTGCATAGGGTCACGCTTCATTTAAATGAATCACGCCCACTTCCACCTACTTTGAATTAGGCCGGCTTACGCCGAAGAATTTACGTTACGCTGGCGCAACGTTGGGAGCAAGTGCTTTGTGAATACTCTGCTTGCCTCTCTGTGTTACGTCGTGCGCTACGCCGGCAGAAATATGCGCCGATGTATCAGAATCTGGCCCAATGTTTATAGTGAAAGTACAATTGGAGAGCCAAAAGTGTTATACCATACCAAATCTTTCATCCAATCACTAAGTCAGCCTTTCTCAACCTCTTTGTTTTGTTTTTTTATTAGTTTTTTTTGTTTTTTTGTATTTAATATGGGGCAGCACAGTGGTGCAGTGAGTAGCACTTTCGCCTAGCAGCAAAAGGGTCGCTGGTTCGAATCCCGACCACGACACCATCTGCCTGGAGTTTGCATGTTCTCCCTGTGCCTGCGTGGGTTTCCTCCGGGTACTCCGGTTTCCTCCCACACTCCAAAGACATGCTGGTAGGTAAATTGGATCTTGTCCAAATTGGCCCAATATATATGTGTATGACTGTGTGTCCCAAGGGTGTCACGATCCTATGGGGTAAAATGACCGCACCAGCCAAGCAGACTCTGGCTGGAAAAAGCGCCCAGAGGCGATTCAGTTCGCATGAGTAGCGCTATACAAGTCATTCATTCATTCAATATTTTTTTGTTTTTTATTACTATTTGAAATTGGAAAAACTATACAATGAATTATATATCAAAACCCATACATGAGGTGATTGCAGCCGTATTAGTGCAATTGTGACAGAGAAAATTGAGTACTGTTCGTGATACTTTTTTTATTTGCACTAACATATAATTTTTCATGGACGAACTTTCGGGTGCGTCACCTTCTGCTAAAACTTTTGTGAATCAGTACTGCTTGGACATTGAAGAAGGGGACACACCCCGAAAGCTTGTCCATGAAAATTTATATGTTAGTGCAAATAAAAAAAGTATCACAGACAGTACTCAATTTTCTATATCAAAACACACAAATGGTGTCAAAACTGTGTTAATTCACATCTTACTCGTATAACTATATCCCAATTAAAATATAGTTAAAGCGGAGGTCTGACAATTTTTTTTTAAAAGCCAGCAGCTACAAATACTGCAGCTGCCGACTTTTAAAATATGGACACTAATGGTAAAATATGGTACCCGAGGCCCTTGCGTGTCTCGGTCGTCGGATACTGCCGTGGCCATCTTCGCTAAGGGAATCAGGAAATGAAGCCTTGCGGCTTTACTTCCCGGTTCCCTACTGCGCATGTGCGAGTAGCGCTGCGCAATCAAAGTGGTCCCTCCTATCATCTTTCTCCCAGAAGACAGCGGGGGACACAGGAAGTGGCGTAGATTATCTGCAGATTCTGCAGATATCTATGCCCGGATGTGGGTATTAGACAGGTATCTGCACCCCTCTCCCCCTGAAAGGTGGAAAATGTGATACCGGGGGGGGTGAGGTTTCCAAAAAGCAGAGGTTTATTTTGTGTGTAAAACTTGTTTTGACCACTTTTAATGCTTTGTTAAACAAGCATATGTGAATTATATCCTATCTACCTATCTATCTATCTATCTATCTATCTATCTATCTATCTATCTATCTATCTATCTATCTATCTATCTATCTACACACATGCATACATTCTGTGAAGTTTGGAGGCTTCTCAGGGTTAATCAAAAATATAAAATTTTACGGTCTTTTTTATAGATAGAAAATCTTTCTGGTGATATATCATTCTGACACTTTTACCTCAGATGGAAATTCCTTTAAAGCACACTATACGACATGAGTATATATTAACCTGCCTGGCGGTCTTCCCGAGTCTGACACGGGGTTAGATTTTCCTGCTGCGAGCGGAAACCCCGTGTCAGACTCGGGCTTGCCTCGCTAGATCCACAGGCACAAGTTACTTACCTTGTCCCTGGATCCAGCGATGCCACCGCGCTGTGTGAGCGAGTGGGTCCTCGCTCGATTCACACAGTGCCTCCGTGTGACGCCGATCTCCGTTCCCTGCGACGTTACGACGCACGGGGACGGAGAACGGCGCCAAATTCAAAAAAGTAAACAAACACCTTACATACAGTATACTGTAATCTTATAGATTACAGTACTGTATGTAAAAAAAACACACCCCCCCTGTCCCTAGTGGTCTGTCCTGTGTCATGCATGTCATTTTATATAATAAAACCGTTTCTTTCTCCCTGCAAACTGTAGATTGTCCATAGCAACCAAAAGTGTCCCTTTATGTCAAAAATAGTTTTAGATCAGCTAAAAAACAGCGATAATAAATTATAATCACTTGCAGAATTGTGCGATAGCGATTTGTGGGGAAATTCGTCATAAAAAAAAAAAAATAATGACAGCAACAATTCTGCAACTGAGCAAATTTCAGTGATTTTGATTTGATTACATTATTGAATAATTTTTATTATAATTATATTATTATTTGTTATAATTATTTATAATTATTTATTATATTATAATTTATAATTTTGTTTTTAAAAAAATGTCATACCCGGGATGCCTATTAGAAGCTTGTTTGGTCAGATTTAAGTGAGTTATTTCTAAAAATTACAGACCTACAATATAAAACGCCAAATTTCCTTGCAAATAATGGTACCGCTTTTAGCATGTTTTTTCTGACAGAATCATACCGCCAGGGAGGTTAAAGGTTGTCTACTAGCCACATGAGACATGCAAGTTCACAGGCCATTTTGGTAAGTCCACCCTCTCAGGACTAATATCTGACAGGTCAGATAGTAAATTGCATGACAAAGTCATACTATGTAACACAACAACATGTTATATGCTGGGTAATGGATTTGTTAAAAAAAACGGTGATGATCATATTCTATACCAGCCTTTCATGGAAGGAAATATATTCATACACCTTTTTTTGTCTTTTGCTTTGGTATGAATTATCTCCCTTGATCCTTTTGAGAAGCACCTCTGAAAATGTCAATACCCGTATCAGACCTAAATCTTAAGCCCGTTAGACCCCTGGACTGCAAAGCTGGGGGTCCAGTAACTCTGGTGAGTGGGGTCACGAGAGGGGAGACTGTGTAACTGGAAACCTTTTTTTACCAACACTTATTGCCTTTGGAAGCACTCAGCACTTTATTAATAGCACTTTTTCACATTGTGTTCTATTGTGTTATATGTAAGCACTCTATTCCGCTAGCCTTGTTAATATTCATATATTCCATTCATTAGGGTTTTAGCACCTTTGCAACAGCTGCTGCGGTCTTCTTGTTTATTTGATTGCATTTTATTGTATTTGCACGTTTCAATTTTGTTCATATTATTATTTCACTTAGAGCACGTTTTAGTTTGTATTATATAGGGTACCAAGACAGACAACTATTTTAAGCCCTTATCCTATATTTTATCATCTTCTTTACAAATTTGTATTACATATACTAGAATATTAAATGTCAATTAGTTAAACGGCCACCACAATTGGCATCAAATTAATCATGTAGTCCCACAACAGGAAAACCAGGATATGATAAGGCACATACTACAATAAAAGCCATGGAATAAATAATCAATACTGTAAGGTAAAAAATTCAAATTTCGACGCGGGAATGACGGCCATACTTAACATTGAGTACGCCACCATTATAGCAGCTTTAACTATACGCCGGAAAAAGCCGAACGCAAACGACGTAAAAAAATGCGCCGCCCAGACGTACGTTCGTGAATCGCCGTATCTAGCTAATTTGCATACTCAACACCGAATTCGACGGAAACGCCACCTAGCGGCCAGCATAAATATACACCTACGATCCGACGGATCGATCCCTCATTCCGTCGTATCTTGTTTTGTGGATACAAAACAAAGATACAACGCGGGAACTTTGAAATTACACGGCGTATCAATAGATACTTTCTTGGTAGATGTGCTGTCCCATAGTGTCTACAAAATAGGGGATAGTTTTATGGCATTTTTAATAATATTTTTTGTTTTACTAGTAATGGCGACGATCAGTGATTTTTATCGGTACTGTGATATTATGACAGACACATTGGACACTTTTGACACATTTTTGGAACCATTGGCATTTTTACAGAGTTCAGTGCTATAAAAATGTACTGATTACTGTGAAAATGTCACTGGCAGGGGAGGGGTTAACACTAGGGGGCGATCAAGGGGTTAATTATGTTCCCTAAAGTGTGTTCTAACTGAAGGGGGGATGGGACTGACTAGGGGAAATGGCAGATCACTGTTCATACTTTGTATGAACATACGATCAGTAATTTCTCCCCCTGAAAGAACCGGGAGCTGTGTGTTTACACACATAGCTCCCGGTTCTCACTCTGTCACGAGCGATCGTGGGTGCCCGGCAGTGATCGCACCCGCCGGGCACTTGCATCAGCACCAGAGGCGAGCAGGGGGCGTGCCCCTGGTAGCCACAGAGCGACATCACGTTATATTACGTAATTTCGCGCAGCTGAGCCAACCTGCCGCAGTAAAACTGTGGTGGGCGGTCGGCAAGCGGTTAAAGTAAACTAATCATGAAAGGAATAAGGTGACTGCTAATCTTCACTTCTTTCTTAAAATACAAATTCGAGCTGTCGGGCTGTCATACTGACCCAATGGCTTTATTATGTTTTGAGTCACAGGCTCAGAATAAGTATGTAAATCAGGAAAGTCAAAGAAAAAACTGAAGTTTTTATCTTTATTTTAAGGTCAGAGTCTAAAGATACTAAAGCAGGGGTCTTCAAACTATGGCCCTCCGGTTGTTCAGGAACTACAATTCCCAACCCATGATTAAGTCGCGTGCCTGTGACGTAACACGTAGGGAGGAGCCTACGATCGAATCCGAGTCCATCGGATCGAATTGAGGAGACTGCAAACTGAGCGGCGTTTCATGCTTACACAAAGCAGGGATTCGTGAGTGCATATGTTGATGTATTGGATCGCATTATCCATTTGATTTGATTATTGCGCAATGAGGCTTTCTTTTTCTTCCTTTCATATACATACCTGCCTTTGAGTGCCCGTTCATCTGAGTACAGCGGTGAAGTGTTGGATCTGCATTCATAGTGAAGGAAGGCACCGTATGTTTTTCCTGATTGGGACTCTTTTTGCTAATCACTGTGCACATGTTTGAGGATTTGCCACATGATTTATGTGTATTTAGTGTCACATTCACAGTTTATGGAGATTGATTCTCCCTGATTAGTTTGTACGTTTGTCACTTATAAGTTAATATTAGCGCATCTATATATATATATTTTCACTGTTTTGATTTGGTATCACCCAGATAGCAGCTATATTATTTGTTTTTTTTATAAGGTGCACCTGAAATTATTAATTGAATAGCGCTGTAGTTTATTTTATAATATAATTCCCATCATGCCTAGTCATGTCTGTGAATGCCAGAGTTTTACAATGCCTCATGGGATGTGTAGTTCCGCAACAGCTGGAGGGTCGTAGTTTGAGGATCCTTGTACTAAAGCAAGAGCATCCACGTAATAGACAGGCAACTGTTATTTTCAGAAGCAGACGTCAACAATGACAGTCTTCATATTTATTTTTTCATGAGATGTTCCTTTAATCTGTTGAATCTGCCTGCATACGGCCTGATTGGATCTATCACTCTCACTCCAGCCTTCTATGAAAACCCTTTCCAAACAAGCAGTACTGTCTGGCTCTCAGAGCTCCGTCTTCTCCCCAGAGTCATTGTGCCGCCATTATCCCCTTCCTCATTAGACCCAGGGATAATAAGCATCCCTACTAAATAGAAACCCAAAGTTAAACTTTAAATGAGCTCCTGCCTGAGTAGTTGTCATTAAAACTAAATGAACTGCTGCAGGGACTTGTAATAAGAGTCTCTCAACCACTTAAAAAATAAAATAAAGTAAATGCAATACTATGTTATAAATAGTCATAATAGTCAAATATTTCCTAATACAAATGCTTATTTATATGTTGTAAAAAGAAAGGGAATTTTGTTCTAACTGAGCAAAGCTGTGGGTCTGGGTGATGCTTTATAAATAAAGTATAATAATGAAATCTTTTTCCATTAACAGTAGAAAATATATACAAAATACACTAAAAGGTGTACCGAGAGCTAACTGGTTATGCATATCAATAAGCAGGGCCGCTGATAGGGGGGGACCACCAGTCCTCCTGTAGGGGGCCCCAGCACACAGGGGGGCCCAAACACCAGAGGGAAGGAGGGGCAATTACAGGATGCCCTGTGCGGCTCTCGGCAGCAGCTGAAAACCCTCCCGCCGACTTTTAGCTGTTGCAGGGAGAGAAACAGACACAACTGCCGGCTTCCTTGTCCTGTTAAAAAAAAATGAACCCTGTATTGTTTTAATCCCTTGAAAAAAAAAAATTTAATTTGTATAAAAATTATTTGTAAAATAAAATTATTTATTTATTTAAAAAAAAATTATAAAATGTTTTTGTTCAAAAATGTTGAAAACTATTTAAAAAAGGGGCTAATTCACACAGATTCTCTGTTATCTGTGTGTCCGCTAAGAATGATTTTAGTATATTTATTTTGAAAATGTTTTTTTATATATATATATATATATATTTGAGGGGGGGGGGCCCTGCCAGGTAGGCTGTACGGGGCCCCGTGATTTCTAACAGCAGCCCTGTCAATAAGGGATAAGGGCAAATACCCCTTCATTCAGTTTTACTATAGGCATATTTTGCAGTGGTTATATATGGTATATTGTTATTTATTGCTGTTGCACACCTCTTCTTCTTGGATCTGCTTCAATTATAAATGGACCCGGTAACCATTTGGACAGGTCATACAGATCAGTGCAGTCAATAAGAGATTCAACATGCAGTGATAAATGACTGGCCCATGCGTCTCCCTGTTCAGGATTGTTACAGAGCTGGAGAACATTTAGTATGCTAGTCTCATGTTTGCTTATGAGCTCTGCAGTGCATTCTAGCTTAAAATACCAGACATTCGGATCAGCACTCAATGCAGAGAAATAAAAATGTCATGTCTTTTTCCCAGAAACGATAGAACTTCTGCCTGCTCTTTGCACTTTTGCAATCACTTTGTGGGCCATCTTTTTTTTAAATAAATAATACACGTGCAGAAGGTTGTCAATGTGATGAAAGTGATTAAAGGGGTTGTAAAGGTTCATTTTTTATTTTCTAAATAGGTTTCTTTAAGCTAGTGCATTGTTGGTTCACTTACCTTTTCCTTCGATTTCTTGTAATCTTCTACATATTTTTGGTAAAAAAATCGCAATAAGCGTTGATTGACCGGTTTGCGCAAAAGTTATAGGGCCAGATTCAGGTACATTTGCAGGGGTCTAACGTATCCCATTTACGTTACACCGCCGCAAGTTTTAAGCGCAAGTGCTTGATTCACAAAGCACTTGCCTGTAAACTTGCGGCGGCGTAGCGTAAATGCGTCCGGCGCAAGCCCGCCTAATTCAAATGGGGCGTGCATTATTTAAATTAGGCGCGCTCCCGCGCCAAACGTACTGCGCATGCTCCGTTTTAAAATTTCCTGCCGCGCTTTGCGCGAAATGACGTCGCACCGACGTAATCTTTTGAACGGCAACGTGCGTTACGTCCATTCCTGTTCACGGACGACTTACACAAAAAAAAATTAAAATTCGACGCGGGAACGACGGCCATACTTTAACATGGGCAGTCTAAATATAAGCCATGAAATAGCAGCCGTAACTATCCGCCGGGAAAAGCCGACTAGCGACGACGTAAGAGAATGCGACGAACGCGCGTACCTTCGTGGATCGCCGTAAACAGCTAATTAGCATACCCAACGCGGAAAATGACGTGAACTCCACCCAGCGGGCGCCGAAGTATTACACCTACGATCCGAAGGCGTACGAAGCCGTACGCCTGTCGGATCGAAGCCTAAAGCCGTCGTATCTTGGTTTGAGAATTCAAACTAAAGATACTACGCGGCAAATTTGAAAATACGCCGGAGTATCAGTAGATACGCCGGCGTATTTCTACTGTGAATCTGGCCCATAGCGTCTACAAAATAGGGGATAGTTTTATGGCATTTTTAATAATGTATATTTTTTTTACTAGTAATGGTGGCAATCAGCGATTTTCATCATGACTGCGACATTATGGCGGACACATCGGACACTTTTGACACCATTTTGGGACCATTGTCATTTTTACAGCGATCAGTGCTATAAAAATGCACTGATTACTGTGAAAATGACACTGGCAGTGAAGGGGTTTATCTGTAGGAGGCGCTAAAGGGGTTAAGTGTGACCTAATGTGTGTTTCTTACTGTATTGGGGCGTGGCTTGGCGTGTGATGTCACTGATCGTCGTTTCCTATGACAGGGAACAGACGATCAGCGACAGGCTCACTAATAAGCACAGGGAGAGGTTTGTTTACACTTACCTCTCTCCGTTCTTCAGCTCTGTGACCTGATCGCAGGACAGCGGCGTCCCGTGGGCGTGGTCACGGAGCTCACGACCAAGTGAGCTTTCGCGCGTGCAACCCACAGCTGGGCTCTTAAAGGGGACTTACATGTACGTCCTTTTGCCCAACCGCGCCGCTCTGCAAACGTAAATCGGCGTTAGGCAGTCCTTACGCGGTTAATAAAGTGCTTTTGGAGTAAAAATCTATCTAAAGATAGTTTGCTATTTAAGATACATTAGCAATTTAGTTTATTCAGCATGACATGAAGCTTAGTTATATAGCATGAGGCTGTATATTTTGCAATGTTTACATTTTTTAAAAAATTTAATGAATCCAAGCTCTGCAGGCTGAGATAACATGCACTGGCAATGTTATTGTTTTAATAAAATAAAATAAATTAAGTAATTCTCCAACTATGTGTGATTAACCTATTAACCTAAAATCGGTTCTGATATCGCTATTTTACTAGCCTGACAGCTTATTATGCTAAATAGGAAACCTTCATTTTGTTTGCAAATATTACAGATTCTACCTCTCAGTAAGAATAAGTCCTTACATTTAAAGAGCTCTTGTCTTTTCAGATCCATTGTGGCAGCGCATGTTAGCGGGCATCCACTCACCCGCTGCCGCCACGTCCCTCACCTTGTTGTGTCACTGCCGCATCACCAGCCGTCCCATTAAAATACATAAAAAAAACATAATATCTGCACTTTGGCTAAAAGATAAAACAAATAAAAATAAGAATGACCATGGCAGCCAGCACTAAAGATTATGATCGTAAAACCACTAAAAGCAAATATATACCTGTATTTATAGGGGTGCAGCACCAATAAGGAAAAATTACAATATCAAATCTGTTGAAAAACAATCCTATTCCCATTAAAGTCAATGGGACTGTCGGTGAGTCAACAGCGGGTCAGAGGAGCAGCAGCTGCGGGACAGAGATGACAGTTGCTCTTCAAAAATTATGATTTAAATTGAGTTGATTTAATCAAGCCTTTTTACTAGTGATATTTACTAGTGATTTAAATCATGTTTTAAATTGTGATTTAAATCAACTTGATTTAAATCAAATCCATCTTGATGCTGTCCACATCTGTCTGCACTGGGAAGAAGTTTCTGGAGTATGTTGTCACATATTGCCTCTTGGGGGATCAGGAAGGACTTTTTTTTTTTGGATCATGCTTTGCTGGGGTGTTGTGCCTTCTTTTGGATCAACTGTGGATATGAGATTGTGTTTATATGATTATGTATATATATATATATATATATATATATATATATATATATATATATATATATATATATAAATATGTACACCTTGCAGAAGGCAGATATTTACATACGAAGGGGGCTGCAGCAGCACAAGCGAGAGAGGAAAACCATACTAGCATTAAGTCATAGCACTAGGGGGCACCCACTATACATCTCTCTTGGGAAAAGGAGATTAACCACTTCCCATCCGGGCCAATTGTGGCAGATCGCTCCTATATGTAAAAACATTTTTGCTAGAAAAATACATAGAACCCCCAAAAACATTAAAGTTATCCCAATTTTTGTATATAATGTGAAAGATGATGTTACCAAGTAAATTGATACCTAACATGTCACACTTCAAAATTGCACATGCTCGTGGAATGGTGCCAAACTTAAACGGTACTTAAAAATCCTAGGCGACGCTTTAATTTTTTTTACTGGTTACATGTTTTGAGTTACAGAGGAGGTCTATGGCTAGAATTATTGCTCTCGCGCTAACGTTCATGGCGAGACCTCACATTGTGTAGTTTAATCACAGTTTTCATATGTGGGTGGGACTTACCTATGCATTCGCTTCTGCGTGCGACCACACAGGGACGCTTTAATTTTTTTATTGTTAATTTTACCTTCATTTTTTTAGTTTGATACTTTTAAAAAATATATAAACATCACTTGTAATAGGAACATGGCATGATCGTCCTCTTTGCAGTGAGATATGGGGGTCAATAAGACCCCACATCTCACCTCTAGGCTGGGAAGCTGAGGCGGCGCTATTTGTTTGAAAGCAGAGGCCGGGCGCGACGTCATAACATCGCGCCCGACCTTCGATCGATCATAGAGACTCTGGCAGCCATCTGGTCCACGGGAAGTCTCAATGGTAAACATTTGGGGCCGTCGGTTCCGTTCTCCGACTCAGCGATCGCAGCGGGGAGTTAGCAGAAGCACCAGAGGGTGGCGGGAGGGGGGGAGATCCCTCTTGCCGCCCGTAAGAATAATCAAGCGGTGGAACAGCCACTATGATCATTCTTATGGTGCAGAGAATCGCATACATGATCGACATGTATAAATAAATAAGGGGTCCAAATAGTGGACATGGTGTTGAGTTATTCACTTTAATGTCATCACAGCAGACAAGGGGGCACTCTTTACATCTAGAGGAAAAGAGATTTCATCTCCAAATATGGAAAGGTTTCTTCACAGTAAGAGCACTGAAAATGTGGAACAGACTCCCTCCAGAGATGGTTCTGTCCAACTCAGTATATTGCTTTAAAAAAGGCCTGGATTCTTTCCTAAATGTACATAATGTAACTGGGTACTAACATTTATAGGTAAAGTTGATCCAGGGAATATCCAATTGCCTCTCGGGGGATCAGGAAGGAATTTTTACCCTTCTGGAGCAAATTGGATCATGCTCTGCTGGGGTGTTTTGCTTTCTTCTGGATCAACTGTGGGTATGGCATTGTGTACATATGATTAGATTATTTATATATATATTTATTGTTCATTTTTTGGGTTGAACTAAATGGACTGGTGTCTTTTTTCAACCAGACTATGTAATCTGCATTGTTAAATTGCCACACATTGCAATAAAACAGATTCGGTTTTAAACTCCTACTATTTACATACTTTGCCAGAAAGAAAAAAACAGTGGGCACAAACATCACCAACCTGCTGTGGTATGTTATACTAAACACATTGTCATTGACATATAAACGGTACGTATACTTTCATTTCATAATCATTCCTTGAGATCTTAAATGAACCCAGACTGGACTATTGTGTACTTGAATGAAGGCAGCAGTCAGAAAATGGACAAAGGTTCTTAGCTATTTGCTGACACTTTTAAATAGAACTCAACGTGACGCATGTATACTTATATTTCTCATCGTGGTTCCATTCATTAAATTTCCACAGGCAATCCCTAATCCAGCAATATCCCATCCAATACACTTCTGAGATCAGCTTTATCCTCTGCAAGTTTCCTTCTTCTGAATATAAAACAGAATAGTTCTCACTTTCTCTCTGCGCTCACCATCGTCTGTAATATGTGAAGATAAACCTGCTGAACCTGCCTCAGGAAGCCAAGTACGACGCAGAAAGCTTTGCATCCCAAATAAAGACAACAAAAAAAAAAGGAAAAACTATTGCAAAAACCTGCAGTGTCTGCTAGAATGTAACACCCCTGTAGAGGGATGACTGGGAGGGGGCTGTCATATTTTCCCAGAGGTATTAGCAATATAGAGCAACAAAAAAGGGCACAGTTACAGTTACAGTAACTGTTAAAAAGTAAAAATATATATATTTGTTTGGTAATAGGTTGGCAAATGGCACTGTATGTTTTTACCTGCTTATGTTCTGCAAATACTGAAACAAGTCATTTTAGTTGATTTCTAAGCCTGGAAAAGAAGGGATGCTAGGCAGGAAGATCTGCTTGTTGTAAAAACATGAGGACCGTGTTGTATTAAGAAAAACTGTAGGGGCAAAGGAGTCAATAAATCACATAAGCAGGATATTAGATTTTTTGAAGTGCTCTCTAAACAAGAGTGCATCCAGGTAGGAGAGGGCACATCTACATTCAAATGCAGAGGCACATCTGACAGCGGCTGTGCGTGGAGGACGGGCTAAATCACTGGTCTGAATGAGCCCTGTAAAGAGATTGAGCCTTTGATTTGAACTTCTCTTTTACATTCATCATCTATGCTTAACCTCCCTGGCGGTATGATTCTTTCAGAAAAAACATGCTGAAAGCGGTACCATTATTTGCAAGGAAATTTGGCGTTTTATATTGTAGGTCTGTAATTTTTAGAAATAACTCACTTAAATCTGACCAAACAAGATTCTAATAGGCATCCCGGGTATGACATTTTTTTTAAAACAAAATTATAAATTATAATATAATAAATAATTATAAATAATTATAACAAATAATAATATAATTATAATAAAAATTATTCAATAATGTAATCAAATCAAAATCACTGAAATTTTCTCAGTTGCAGAATTGTCGCTGTCATTATTTTTTTTTTTGTGACAAATTTCCCCACAAATCGCTATCGCACAATTCTGCAAGTGATTATAATTTATTATCGCTGTTTTTTAGCTGATCTAAAACCATTTTTGACATAAAGGGACACTTTTGGTTGCTATGGACAATCTACAGTTTGCAGGGAGAAAGAAAGGTTTTGATTATATAAAATGACATGCATGACACAGGACAGACCACTAGGGACAAGGGGGGTGTGTTTTTTTACATACAGTAGTATACTGTATGTAAAGTGTTTGTTTACTTTTTTGAATTTGGCGCTGTTCTCCGTCCCCGTGCGTCATAACGTCGCAGGGAACGGAGATTGGCGTTACACAGAGGCACTGTGTGATCGAGCGAGGTCCCGCTCGCTCACACAGCGCGGTGGCATCGCTGGATCCAGGGACAAGGTAAGTAAACCAAGCCTGTGGATCTAGCAAGGCAAGCCCGAGTCTGACTCGGGGTTACCGCTCGCAGCAGGAAAATCTAACCCCCGAGTCAGACTCGGGAATACCCCCAGGCAGGTTAAAGTGACTCTGTGTCATTTTAAAAGGAAAAAAAAAGCCTCCAATAGGTGTAAAGTGCAGGCACTTGGAGGTGACAATTCTTACAGCAGCTTCAATGCCCTCATTATGCCTAAATGCTGATCTGTTCTAAGTGGGTGTAATTCCAACACCACCACCTCTCGTACCTTCCTATTGGCTAGTGAGGTAGCCAGGGGCAGACTGACAACTCATGGGGCCCCCGGGCAATAGGAGATTATGGGGCCTCCAGGCAATAGGAGTTTATGGAGCCCCAGGCAATAGGAGATTATGGGGCCCCCAGGCAATAGGAGATTATGGGGGCCCCAGGCAATAGATTATGGGGCCACACAGTATACACACACACATACAGTATGCATACACAGTATACACACACAGTATACACTCACTGAAAAGGTACTGAAGAGGCGGGGCAGCTATAATCTTGGAATTTTTAGACCAAAATGATGTCAGAAAGGGACATTTCAGGGACAGATGTAAAAAAACACAGATTTTTACATATTGTCCCTGGTTTTACTGAGGCTGGCAACCCTGATTGGGCCCCCTAGTGGCATGGGGCCCTCGGGCAGTGCCCTAGTGCCTGAATGGTCAGTCCACCCCTGAAGGCAGCCCAAAATAGAAACAGACCAATATCACCAAATTACCAAACAGTCATTCTGAATTTCAACAGTTTCCTTCTTTCGTTTTACTGTATTAACAAATAATTTTCTTTCAGCTTGCACACAATATCAATCACCCTGTTTTTGTTTATCTACAATGAAATGTAGATATAATGCTAAAACAAATCAATACATAATAAGGCTACAGATTAATAAATCATTAGAGAAAATGGAGAAGCTCTAAAGCTAAGTGACAAGATCAAAAGCAGTTAACTTACCTAATTTCCATAGGCAGTATATCAACAGTCAATTTAGCAAATAATATATTTACAGTGATTAGCTCTAATTCCACTATATCACAAACACTTTCCATCCCTGTTGCCAAGTGACCATAGAGCTTTTCTAATTGCCATTCAGCACACAAGACTCACTTTATTGGCTAGTGACAAATGTTTTTTGGTAACTTTCATTCAGACTCCAGAACTCTGCACAATCTCATGAATGTTAAAGAGTTTTGGAGGAACTTATGCATCTACTTATCTCTAATTACTTTACTCTGTAGAAAGCTGCATCCCACCCAATAGTCAAATTGATTTTCTTTTTTTTTTCTTCTCCTTTACAGTATTTGAACATGAAGAGCTTTCGTCGCAATAGGCGGCCATCGCAAACTTTTTTTTTTTAGATCTTTTTTTTTTTTGCAAGTAATGTTGGGTCTTATTTTACCTCTAAAGTTTTCTGTTCTGGTTAGCAAAGCACTTTCTGTTTGATTATATTGCTACAAAAATGCAAACAAATGAAAGTTGTTCATTATATACTGTATTTATTGGCGTATAACACTCACTTTTCTACCCTGAAAATAGAGGGTAAACTGTATCTGCGTGTTATACGCAGGGGGCTGTGGAAGATATCCTGAAACTTCCCTCTTAAAGTTAGAGTGCGTGTTATACGCCCGTGCGTGTTATACGCTGATAAATGCGGTATTTAATACTTAGTTATACTTAATTTCCTATCAATGCAAAAAAAGTGATGGTAATTTTTGAAGTGTTATGCCTCGTACACACAGCCGGACTTTCCGAGAAAAAAAGTCAGACAGGCTTTTTTTCTCGGAAAGTCCGGCTGTGTGTAGCCTCCATCGAACTTTGTCGGAAGTCCGACGGACCTTAGATAGAGAACCTGTTCTCTATCTTTCCGTTGGACTTCCGACGAACTCACGGCAGCCTTTTGCATGGTCAAAAGTCTGACCGTGTGTACAAGGCATTACACCATCCAAAGCTTGTTCCAGTTTTGCATGGAGTAGGAGCAGGTTTGGTACTATTGTCTAGTTACCACTGTGTGTGGCAAGTGCAGAGATTTTCGATGACTTTCTGTGCAAGAGATACAACGGAAAGTGTAACGAAATGTCCTCAAAGTGAAGGAGAAATCTCACTTTACTCAATTAAAGTGGAATGTTAGTAGGAAAAAAAATTGTGAACAATGTTTTCTAATGCAGAAAAGAAATTAGAATGGAGTTGATTTACTAAAGACAAATAGACTATGCTTTTTCCAAGAGCAGTTGCACTCCTTTTCCCCAGAGCTTTGTAAATGCAGAGAAGCTTCACTTTATAAAGAATACCCAACCAGATGCATGGAAAATAAAAAAATAAAATAAAAAGAATCTGCATTTTTGCTTGCACATGATTGGATAATGGAAACCAGCAGAGCTTCACCACATTCACTAAGCTTTGGGGGAAATAAGTATAACTGCCCTTGCAAAGTGCACAGTAATAAATCAATGCCGTTGTCTCGTCTACATTAAAACGTTTTACCTACGTAGCTCAGTGTACAATTTCAGCATTTGCTGAGATGAATGAATGTAAGACTGATGCTATTTTGGCCCAGCCAATGAAACTCGCTGAAGAGTAGACATGTGCATTCGTTTTAGTCCGAATGCATTTTTGTCCGAATTTTGGGTATTTTCGTTATCGTTTTAACAAACTAAAACTAACGTGCAGAATCCGAAATCCAAAAGTTCCGACATAAAAAAATGCTTTATTTTCATTTTTGTTGCTACAACAGTTCAATATACCGTATTTATCGGCGTATAACACGCACAGGCGTATAACACGTAGCCTTACTTTAAGAGGGAAGTTTCGGGAAAAAACGTTCCACAGTCCCCTGCGTATAACACGCAGGCACAGTTTACCCTCTATTTTCAGGGTAAAAAAGTGAGTGTTATACGCCAATAAATACAGTAGATAGGAGATTCGACATGACGGTTACAATAGCAATCTGTGTCTATCGAACCTGTGGTCGAATGTGCCTAACCTTAACTATATTAGTCCAAGATTATTCTACATAGAGAGGAAAGATTTGGCATAGAGAGAAAAGATTCAACAATATAGAGAGAGTGTTGGGGTAGACCATTCGACATGAACGATGAAGATTCAACGAAGCAGAGAAAAACATACGAACGTTGAATCTTTCATTAAAGGCTTATGGTGTCTGTCGAAAGTTCTAAGAAGATTCAACAAGCAGCTAAACTGTACAATACCAAAATTATACATTTTCGGTCAAATGCTCTGCCCATAGGTTATAGAAGAATTTGAATGTTAGTTGACTAGTATTAATAATTCATAAATATAATTTTTACTAGTGTCATACAACATTAGAATCCTTCTATAGCTTGTAGGCGGAGCATTCGACCGGAAATGTACGATTGCGGCATTGTACAGTTTAGCTGCTCCGTCAAATATTCTTAGAACATTCGACAGACACCATAAGCCTTCAATTGACAGATTCGACCTTAATTCATTCGGATTTTAGAACGAATGCATTTTATAATGTATAAAATATATAAAAACAAATTTCGGGAGTAACTAAATATATTCATTTTTCAGACTAAACCGAAATTCCGAAACAAAATATTTTAGTGTGCACATGTCTACTGAAGATCAGCACCCAGAAGAAGACCTGTCAAATATTTAAGTTGCAAGTCAAAGAGATCATAGACACTGAGGTGCTGGAGTGGAGGTGAGTATAAATCCACTTTAAGGAAACTTCCCTCTATTCCTTTTTTAATGACAGTTGTAAAATCTTTGAATTTTCATAACTTTCTATCCTGGTGTCAAAGGTCACCAGATCAGAAAGTGTGAGCAAATCTCCACAACATCACAGAGGCAGCTTTAAAAGCATGAGCATTTCTAAACCTAATCCAAAACTAGCAGGAACAATGATTCATGTAAAACCCAACTCCAGGCAACTAAAAAAATGATTACTTGCATTGGGGATGTGCTCGCACTGCAAGGTTTAATAGGTTGTGTTGTCTAGAGGAGAGGAGAAACAGTTTTACTTACTCGAGACTCCTCTACTCCAGCAGATGGCACTCCCCCACACACTGTTGGTGGACAATGTCTCAATGTCATCAGGTCCAATTCCGGGATATCGACCCAGCCTTTGGTCTTGGTGATTTCAGGACACTAGGTCACTAGAGCATGTGGGGAAAACTAGACCAGCTGTGGGCAAGTGCAAAGGATTTGGTATTATTATTATTTTTTTAGCCTACACCAAATGGGCAAGTAACCCTTGCAGTGCAGGGACAAACTCACGCAATTGTGATACTGTATTAGCTGCATGGAATTGGGATTTAACTGTTGTTTACAGCTGCTCTTTAATTAAATAAAACTAAAGAAAATTGACATTGGAACAGGTTGTTATCCATAGAAATCAATCAGATCACAGGTACTTCCTCACAGTGCCCTCTTTTAGAATTTAAATAAATACGCCTGGGCATCCTACTACGTTCTGTATAGTTTTAACAAAAAATTCTGCAAAATGATGTAACATTATAGGGCGGCACAAACCATGGAAAGCAGTCACTACGAAATGATGCTCAATGGATTATGTAATATATACAGATTAAACACTTCAGCAAATTCTGCTACAATACTGACCTAGATTCATCAGAGAGACAAACATTTATCTCTTGCTATGTTTTTGCAACAAATCACCTCTTCTGAGACCAATATTTACTTTAGTTTAAATGCTACATTTGTATACATGTTTGAGGATTTTTTTTTAATAGTGATTTGTTTTACTTGTGTATTGTTGGTAATCAAAGCATTAAACTATATTCACAATAAGATATTTTGTTTAATTTTTTTTAGGTTTTATGACCACTAAAATGCCATTAAAAAAATGTACTTATATTTTAGTTTCTAATAACTAAATACAAATATAATCTATAATCACAGAAATATCACCAGGGCTTTCCTAGAGCATTAGAAAATCATCTCTAATAATCATCTCTATCTCTAAGTACATTTTACTGTTGACGTGTTCAACCTGTTACAATGTCGTAAAAATACATTATCTGATAAGGTCTATCAAAGGTTATCTTATTATTTATATATTACTGTATATCGGAACTAAGAGGACTGAAAAGAAAATGTGCTATATGTTTGCATGTTGCGTGTGGATTTTTCCCAAGTTATCTGGTGTAGCCAGTAGATGGCAGGGTCAAGACTGCTCTCTGCCCCTTTTGATGTTTTATTTTACTTCTGTGATGTGAATGTTGATCTCCCACTATTCATTGTTTAATTACCACAAACACACACGTCTTAAACAATGTCCAATAAGACAGAGGTAGTCAACAAGAGATCAGCCACTGCTGGGCTTTCCTATATAGAAATAACTTGCAATAGAAGAAAACTGCATTAAAAGCTTGTTTTAAAACTAAAGATTTTATGTAAAATATTTACAATTTAAAACATTTTTTAATAATAATTTTATATAGAAACCATCTGGACTTTATATTGGTCTTTCCTTCATCGACTTGTTAGATATATTCAGTATTAGGGCACAATACCATAATATGAACATGCTAGCTCCAGCTCAGTGACCTAGATCAGGGGTCTCCAAACTCTCTAAACAAAAGGCCAGATTACGGTCTTCCATACTTTAGGGGGGCCAGACTGTGACCAGTGGGAATGGAAATATTTTTTTTCTGGCATCAGTGTGAGTAAATTGTATCCCATCTTCGGTATTAGGGGGAGAAATTGTGCCCCATTATTGGTCTCAGTTGGTAGAGTAGTGTCTAGTATCACTGGGAGGAATAGTGCACCAATGGGCCGGATAAAGGCAAGCAAAGGGCCACATCTGGTCCTTGACCGCAGTTTGGAGACCACTGACCTAGAGGATGTATCCCTGGAGTCTGTATCTTCATGAACAAGTGAGCAGTGGCAGCTTCTACCATTGTATTAATAAAAATCTTGAACTATAATGGTTTGTTAACATTCTATTCTGTCAGGATGAATTATATTCCTATATTTTTCCTCTAGTCAAGCATTCACAAATGAGCCCTGCTCTTCAAGTCCTCATGTAAAAGTGCTTCTTTGGTTTTTATTTACAATGGAAATGGTTAATCTTTATTGCTAGTGCTTAAAGTTGTGATCACCTGCTTTATACACTAAATGCTGGATAGAGCAGCTAAAATCAATTGATACATCCTGGCCTGTATCGACAATGCACTCAAATCATATACACCTTGCTTGTGCAAAGATTGAATGGCTCTTAATTGCTAAGAAGACATGGCTGTCAATGGAGAGGCTTAGTAAAAAGCCTTTGACATGAAGACTGTAGATCTCCCTCCTGCCTGCAGTAGTATTTATTGCAAATCAGCCAAGTTGGCAATTTAGCTGTAAAATAGAAACTATTGTGACAGCGAAGACAAACTCATAATTTTATAAATTTTAGTGTGACGATGGAAGTCTATAAATTTTCTTGACATTTTTCTTTCAGTAGATATGAAAAAGTATGTGAATTAATCTACAGCACCAGACAGGAAATTCATAAGGATAAGAGATATACAGACTTAAAGTGAAACCATGGCCAGGCTATGACGAACAATCAAATATTTACATAAATTTAACAGGCAACAAATACGATTCAGGTACTATGGAACGATTCATCCTCAAAGTTTCTGTTTCATCTCAGCAAAGCAGTTCATTCAGCTCCCCATTTCCAGCAATAGCTTGGCATCCTTCCAGCCTTCTAATTCTAATCATAGGCCACAGTGCAGCTGCAAAGGAATCAAGCACGTCCAAAGGCCCAACTTCTTTGCTTTTAGGGTGAATTGCTGCTCCAAAGTGGCAGCAGCTACATCTTATTTACTACTTTTTACATCCCTGTAGACATAGCTCTGAAGAGACTTTCAATGTTTTACTATGAATCAGTAGTAGGAATAAAGATTGTATTCATATTTGCCTGATGTTCCAATTTCAAGAAATAACATAAAAAAGGTCTATTGAAGCTTCTTAGTAGAGTCAAAATGTGATATACGGCTGTAAGAAGGATGTGGCAATACCTCTGCAATGTGCACGTAGGGTAGTGAGCAGTATGAGTCAGTGTGTTGTCCTGGAGAAACATGATGCCCTTAGTGATCAAATCGGGCTGTTTTTTTCCGCAGACGCATATGCACATCACTCAGAACACGACAGTAATTTTCACTATTGATAGCAATTTTTCCTAACTCTATTGGAATTTATCCTACTGATACTTGTCTTTAGAATATTTAAATAATTCCAAAGCAGCAAAAATAGATGTCATTTCCCAAACAAGGTGATGTTTTAGATTACAGGTTGCTCACTATAGTCTTTCTTTGATGAAAATGAACTATTTTCAAGAGCGGACCATATTGTTTCATATACAGTTGTGCTCATACGTTTACATATCCTGGCAGAATTTATAATTATAATTTTTCAGAGAATATGAATGATAGCACAAAAACGTTTCTTTCCCTTATGATTAGTGTTTGGCTGAAGCCATTTATTATCAATCAACTGTGTTTACTCTTTTTAAATCATAATGACAACAGAAACTACCCAAATGACCCTGATCAAAAGTTTACATACCCTGGTGATTTTGGCCGTATAACATGCACACAAGTTGACACAAAGGGGTTTGAATTGCTATTAAAGGTAACCATCCTAACCTGTGAACTGTTTGCTTGTAATTATTGTGTGTATA
The DNA here is from genome assembly GCF_905171775.1 of Rana temporaria. Taxonomy (NCBI): domain Eukaryota; kingdom Metazoa; phylum Chordata; class Amphibia; order Anura; family Ranidae; genus Rana; species Rana temporaria. Next base: position 479,494,182 of record NC_053490.1, read on the forward strand.
AAAGGTCAGTGAGTTTCTGGACTCCTGACAGACCCTTGCATCTTTCATCCAGTGCTGCACTGACGTTTCTGGATTCTGAGTCATGGGGAAAGCAAAATAATTGTCAAAGGATCTGCAGGAAAAGGTAGTTGAACTGTATAAAACAGCAAAGGGATATAAAAACATATCCAAGGAATTGAGAATGTCAATCAGCAGTGTCAGGTGAAATTCAGGACTCTCTGAAAACATGTGGTGTGCTGCTGCAACCAATCTCTTCCCTCTCTGCTCATACTGTACCGATTGGACATAATACCGGTTTGTTTACAAGTGATCGCTCAGTCATTTGACAGAGCAATCACATGGTAAATGGCCGCTGTCAGTGGCCATTTGCCGTGATCCATGTACGTGCCCCAGGGGGCATGCAGGAGTGTGATTCTGGGAGGACGTCAATGTAAGCCCTCCCACAGTTATCGAGCCACACTGTAACCATCATTCGGCTATGGCACGGTCGTTAAGTGGTAATTAGTACCATCTCCTTAATCAATTTTGAAACAGGTTGTCAGGATCTCTTGGTGCTCCTGCTACTCATTCCAGAATGCTGATGTTGGCTGTTGCATTCCCTATGTCTGTGTTCACCTGGAAGGTGATTGATCTGGTCAGTCACCTGATATAAGCAAACCAAAACCTCTATCCCTTGCTTGTGATAGAGAGACATATACCTTCATTGTTCCTGATCAAGCCTCCCATTTGTCTGCCCTGTTTTGCTAATCTGGATTTCACTGTGTATGACCTGGATCGGATATTGGACTACTCCCTGAAATCGGCCTGCACTTTTTACCTGGACCATTATTGGATTGGATATTGGACTATTCCCTGAACTCAACCTACCCTTTACCTGGATTGTCATAGAACCACGCTATCTGTCTGCTAAACTGCAAGCATCTGTTGTATTTTCTCAGTTTGCATCTGCCTTGGCATGGTGGCCAGGCACTATAGCATTATGTATAAGTCCTGGGGGCAACCAATTACCAGTAGGCCTGCTTGTCTTAAGGAAAAGGGGGCTGCTATAGGTGAAGCACACAGTAGCTAGCTATAGTGTCTGACCACCTGTTTTGGGGTAGATGTGACTTTCATGACACCTATATAAACTGTGATTTTATTCTGCTGCTGTGAGGAAGGTCGTTGTGGCCGAAACACGTTAGCTGCATATATACCGTTTTCCTTAACATGTAGCCAATAAAAACTTTTATTTGAAAATGAAAGAGATCGGTGTAAAAAACAAAGCAATGACTCAATTATTGTTATAGAACAAATATACTATAATAATTTGATTTTCAAAACAGGAAAATTGGACATATGGGGGTTGGTTTACTAAAAGCAAATTGACTGTGCGCATTGCACTTGCTAAAGAGTTGCTCCAGAGCTTAGTAAATGACTGGGAGCCCTGCTGACTTCCATCATCCAATCATGTGCAAATAAAAATGCTGTTTCATTGCATGTGATTGGGTTATTCTTTGCAAAGTGAAGCTTTACCTCATGTACGAAGCTCAGGAGCAACTGCACAAGGCAAATTGCACAGTCAAGTTGACTTTAGTAAATAAACCCCATTGTCTTCAGCAACCTGATTTTTAGCAAATGTAGGAAATATTTTTCCAGATCACAAAATATTGCATTGTTTTAAGTTGAAGTAAACTCTGTTTAACTGTATAGTGTTTTTTTTCCATGTTATGTAAAAAACAATATTTAGAAGCTGTTCATTCCTAAAATAGAGAATATAAGACATTGAAAAATACTGAATATGCAAAAAAAATTAAAAATCCTATTTTGGAAAAAAGGCTTTATTTTCGAAAAAAAAAGTATTTTACTTTTATTTGCCATGAAAAGGAAATTAGCATGTTAATGAGTTGTCGCAAATTACAAATTCACGTATGACTCAATAAACTCCAGTAAGCTTTGAAAGGCGATTCATTTGGAAAGACTGTTTTAATCGTTAACACCTGTTCAGACCTCAAAATACTACCTCATCAAAGATGTGTGTGAAACACAATAACCAAACATCCCTATAAAACAGTCATCTTCTCTACAGAAAATCATTTTTAAGCAAATTAGAAAGTGATAGATTTAAAGGGGGCTTGTCAGGATAGCCATATTCAATCCACTTCTGTTGAATTGTATTTAAAATGTTATTCTCATCCTTGCTTTCTATGTCGGGAGTCACTAATCCAGAACAAACGTAAACATATCTATTCTGATTCAGTGAAAATACAAAAGTATTGAAGCAAGAAGAGTTCTTAAACGTGCATCTTTAACAACAAGTTTGTAATGTTAGCTTCCATATTTCCATCCTCAAATTGCTAGTACCAATAAAAAACTCTGGGGCAGATCCTCGTAGAATTGCATGGGCGCAGCGTATGGGAGATACGCTACGCCGCTGTAACTTACTTTTTGAAGCTTCGAATCCACAAAGAATTTGCGCCGTAAGTTACGGCGGCGTAGTCTATCTCTCGCAGCCTAATGGCGCGCAATTCAAATGCGGCGAGTAGGGGGCGTGTTTCATTTAGCAAGGGAAATTCACTCCTGTAGGAGTCATGATGGGAAAAAGGTGTCTCGACTGATGCTTTATAATCCACAACAACCCAACATTTTCAAAATCCAATTGTAACAGGGACAGAAAGTGAGGTGAAATCATCTTAACAGAAAAACAAATGTTACAAGGGTGTTAACCTTTCCCTATGCTATCCAAAAAAACATATTCTTTTGGCTGGAGCTACACTTTAAAAATGTACCTGCACAGTGCAAATTGGCTGTATCCAAATCTCATGTGTGGCTCACCATGGACTATCCCTACCATCAAAGTCTTGCCTCTCCAGTGCCACCCTAAGTTACTTCACCCATATTATTCAGACCAGGATGTTGTGCAATTATACTTAATGCAGTGGCGGTGCTTCCAAAGAGGGTGCCAGAGCGCCGCCCCCTCTGGCTCCCGCACCGCCACTGATACAATACATAGATTCATGCATTGCATGAATCTATGTATTGCCGCTGCTGCCGACTATTCAGATGGCCGGCCCCCTGGCGAGCGCCGGCCATCGGAATAACAGCAGCTGGTTGGCTGTGGAAGTGCCTATCAGAGCCAGCAGCTCTGATAGGCCTTCCGATAACAGCCCTCAGGCTGTAATAGGCTTCCAAATACTTATCTGGGGATGCACGGGGGTGCGTTCCTTGAAAAAGACTGACAGGCGTCTCAGCCAATCATGTTCAGCGGTTCTGGTTACCGGTAACCTGATTGGCTGAAGCATCATCGAGGGCGGGAGAAGACATCGAGGGACGGTAGAAGCAGGATGGCGGACCCCAGAAAGGTAAGTGCCAGGCAGTGGGGGAAGGGGGCATTTTACAGGGCACAGTGGCAGCTTTTTACAGGGCACAATTGATGGGCACAGTGGCGACAATTGCTGGGCACAGTGGCCACAATTGCTGGGTACAGTGGCGACAATTGCTGGGCACAGTGGCGACAATTGATGGCACAGTGGTGACAATTGATGGCACAGTGGCTGCGTTTGACGGCATGGCATAGTGGTGACAATTGCTGGGCACAGTGGTGACAATTGATGGCACAGTGGCTGCGTTTGATGGCACAGAAGCTGCGTTTGATGGCATGGCACAGTGGCTGCATTTGATGGCACAGTGGCTGCGTTTGGCATGGCACAGTGGTGACAAATGATGGGCACAGTGGTGACAATTGATGGGCACAGTGGTGACAATTGATGGCACAGTGGCGACAATTGATGGCACAGTGGTGACAATGGACACAGTGGCAACAATTGATGGCAGTCCAAGGGAGGGGGCGAGCACAACACTCCACACCAGGGAGAAAGCCTTGCATTGCTGTGTGGAGTTACAGACAGAAGAACAGGAAGTGAGGGTTTCTCAGAAAAAATAAGGACATTAAAAAGCAAAATCGAAGGATGAGGTAAGTGAAGGAGCACTGAACTAATGTAAAGGAAGCTATTTAGGAAAAAAAATTGTACCTTTACAACCCCTTTAACCAGCATTCATATCTAGCAATCTACCCATGACCAAATCCACCAGGATGAGTCCAGGTACATCTAGCCACGGGCCACATAGTTTCTCAAACTTTCGGGTGCACCTCCTTTACTGATATACAATTTTCTCAATTCTAAGCATATTTCCAACTGCAGCGACCCTTTAATTAACTGTTGGAGGGTCCTCTAAACTTCCAGTGGAGCATTATCATCTTACGTGCCAAGAACAGGGTTCTGGTAACTGCTATTCTAACGCATTCCTCCCATTCAAATTCCTCCATTTAGTAAACAGTGTTTTGGGTCGGTGGGCACAGAGATCTGATATATCTTGTTTATGATGTCCATCACTCCTTTCCAATAGGAGTGTAGCCTTTAAACCATTCTACTGGATCCTGTGCAGACAGGATGTTGATTGTACTGTAAGACTTAAAGATAGTAACTAGAAACTAGAGCTAGCTGTCTACAAACTGTATAATAAATAGACTCTCTAATGCCTTGTACACATGATCCAAATTTCCGATGGAAAAAGTCAGATGAAATTTTTTCATCGGATATTCTGACCATGTGTGTGTCCCATCGGAAATTTGACGGACTTAGAAAGAGAACATGTTCTCTATTTTTCCGATGAAAAACATTTCTATTGGAAATTCCGTTATTCTGTATGGAACTCTGACGGAGACAAAAACATGCATGCTCAGAATCAAGTCAATGCATGCTCTGAAGCATTGAACTTAATTCAAGTAGTGTTGTACGTCACCGCGCTTTGGGCGGTCAGAATTTGGTGTGACAGTGTTTATGCAAGACAGCTTGATCGGAATTCCGTCAGAAAAATCAGTCAGAGTTTATCCCGATGGAAATTCCGATTGTGTGTACAGGGCATAAGGGTGAATAAAACACTGCCACCATAAAGTACTTTACACATACCTGGTGCAGTCTTCATAAACTTGCAGTTACAGTCACATGCTAAGGTACTCTGACCAGCACTTTCTTATAAAGTTTTCCCACCCCTTACTGCCCCCTATGCATACTGGCTAGTTATACAACCAATCAGTAATTGGCACAAAGAAGTGTGTGGGGTATTGGTATTGTTATTCATAGTGGAGGCCTCAACCTCCAATACTACCCAAAAGATTTAAAGCTTTATCTCTCAGAAATAAATGGTCAAAGCACAGGTTCATTTTAAAGTCATCTATTAAGTATTGAATACCGGTGTGGAGACATAACCAGCTACAGACAGTGATTTTTTTTTATAATTTCACACTTGCATGCTTGTTTGAGGCGGGTAACCCCATACTCATAATTTTTCTTTGTGGTTTCTGATACCCATATAGATTTAAATAGGTCTTATGCCACGTTTTAAAGTGTATTCGTACAGTTTGTACTCCTGCGCTGACCTTAAAATATAAATGAATATGTATTCCACATGCACACGACCGTTTTTCGGGTTCTAAAAAATTATGTTTTTTTAATGTCATTAAAAACGATTGTGTGTGGGCTTCAGAGTATTTTTCACGATCTAGAAAATGGGCACATTTTTTTCGAACATGCTCTATTTTTTCACGTTGACGTTTTTAAGGTTGTAAAAAATGGTTGTGTGTGGGCTTTAACTACGTGAAAAAAACGGGCATGTTCAGAAGCAAGTTATGACATGGGAGCGCTTATTCTGGTAAAACTACTGTTTGTAATGGAGTAAGCACATACATCATGCTGTAACAGACACAAAAGCGCGAAACACGAAAACACGAAATTAGCTAAAGCAGCCGCAAGGGTGGCGCCATCCGAATGGAACCTCCCCTTTATAGTGCCGTCGTACGTGTTGTACGTCACCACGCTTTGCTAGAGCATTTTCTTTTCACGATCGTGTGTAGGCAAGGCCGTTTTAATGATCGGGTTGAACAAAAAATTTGTTTTTTCTAGACCCTTAAAAACGTCATTTTTTAGAACCCGAAAAACGGTCATGTGTACACGGCATTAGGCCTTTTTTTTCAAGCCAAAGGGAAGCCTTTGCCAAGGACCTTTTCTTTATCCAGCAGACAAAATGGGTACAAATAAATGAAGTCAGTGAAGATTATAAATTGTATGAATGTAGCATTTCTCAGATTGATAGGTTAAACTGTAGCATGCAAACACTCACACTGACATTCTCTTGTAAGCTATCTCATTTAATTCGGCTTTCACTCCCTGCAGAACTCAAAATAGAATTTAAATAGTGAGCCATGTGTTCCCCCGAGCAGCAGCTTTTCACAGCTTTGGAGTCTATTTACCGAGCAGATTTTTACATCTTTCTGGTAAACTTTTGACACAACTCACAGTCATAGTTTTGCTAAACTAAATATATTTTTTGTAATTAAATTCATTTTGCCTTAGCTTTATCAGTTCCCACTACTGGGAGTGCTTCTTTTTGTGAAGTAAATACGCTCACAGCATCGACAGTGTGCATAATCTATTACAAGGCTGCCGTGCGGCCGCAGAACTGAAGAAAATGTTTCAGGTGGTGTACGGGAGTTCTCTTTAAACTGATTTGAATTGACTTACGAGTAAGTTTATAAAGTGGTGAACGACAAATTCACCTTTCCCTCGCCACTTTTACTCTGGGGTCTATTTAGAAGATTTGTTATATATACAGTGTCTTGAAAATGTATTCATTGACATTTTCCACATTTTATCATGTTACAACCAAAAACGTAAATGTCATTTATTGGGATTGTATGTGATAGACCAACACAAAGTGGCACATAATTGTAAAGTGGAAGAAAAATGATAAATGGTTTTCCATTTTTTTTACAAATAAATATGTAAAAAGTGTGGGGTACATATGTATTCAGCCCCCCAGAGTCAATACTTTGTAGAACCACCTTTCACCGCAATTACAGCCACAAGTCTTTTTGGGGGATGTCTCTACCAGCTTTGCACATCTAGAGAGTGACATTTTTGCCCATTCTTCTTTGCAAAATAGCTCAAGTTCTGTCAGATTGGATGGAGAGCATCTGAACAGCAATTTTCAAGTCTTGCCACAGATTCTCAATTGGATTTAGGTCTGGACTTTGACTGGGCCATTCTAACACATGAATATGCTTTGATCTAAACCATTTCATTGTATCTCTGGCTGTATGCTTAGGGTGGTTGTCCTGCTGGAAGGTGAACCTCCGCCCCAGTCTCAAGTCTTTTGCAGACTCTTAAGCCTCGTACACACGATCAGTCCATCCGATGAGAACGGTCTGAAGGACCGTTGTCATCGGTTAACCGATGAAGCTGACTGATGGTCCGTCGCGCCTACACACCATAGGTTAAAAAACGATTGTGTCAGAACGCGGTGGTGTAAAACACAACGACATGCTGAAAAAAATGAAGTTCAATGCTTCCAAGCATGCATCGACTTGATTCTGAGCATGCATGGATTTTTAACCGATGGTCGTGCCTACGAACGATCGGTTTTGACCTATCGGTTAGGAATCCATCGGTTAAATTTACGGCTGGGATGTCATTAAAGTTATTAATCTACCAGCATTTCTTTGGAGTGTGGGAGGAAAATAATGCAAACACAGGAAGTATATGCAAACTCCATGCAACTAGTGTCGTGTTTGAGATCCGAGCCAAGGAATACAGTGCTTCAAAGTAGAAATGCTAAAAACTAAGCAGCTGAACAAGCTGGATGGATTTTCTTGTGTGTTTGCCTATTTGGAGCTCTACCAAGAGATATTTACTCCCCACAAAGGGCAAGGGTCTCTCTATAGCTCCTAGCAGGAAACAGGCTTTTCTACCCAGACTGTGTCTTATTTTTAAAGAAAACACATTTTGCACACTTGTTTTGATGCACCTGGAATATATTCAGCTAATTTAAACTGAAAATGTAGTTAAGCTTTAGTGCCGGTTCACACCAGTGCGTGGTTCTGGGAAACACACAGTTCCCAGAACACAGCGGGGACCAGTGAAAGACGCGCAGTATTCTAAGAATTAATACAAAGGCTCCTCTGATAGGCTGAGGTACAGATCATGACATCATCTGCCTCGGCCAATCAGAGAAAGTTGCCTGTGGTTGACTGGGCAGCTCTGAGCCTGACTCAGTTTCATCCTGGTAGCGGAATGGGAAGTGCTTGTTGTGACGGATCTCGCATACCTCAGGTGGGCACATCCGCCAGACCTGTGTCTCCTGTCCTACAAACACACCCGCAGCCTGCAGATTCGCCATAACCAGCCCTTAACCCCTCAATCACAAAACAATCCACACAGGTGTTGAGGGTTAAACATGCAGAGCATAGACTGTTTATTAAATACAAAACATACATTTTTACACACAGTTATGGACACTCCCCTTAGCTTTGTCATAGAGGGGAGGGGGTAGGGGACAAGGAACAACCAATGGGAACTGAACACTTGTACATTGAAACTACAGATAAACATAAAGGGATTATGGTAAGCAGTCAGCCTTTCAATACACATCCCCTGCGGAGAGATGTCTCCAGTCCAGACCATTGTCTATGTTCCATTTACCAACACAATTAGACACAGCAACAAGAGGGGGGGTGGTGGGAGAGAAGGGATGTGGCATTACATTACATTATCTCAATGCCAGCTTGTCCCAAGGTCTCAAGTCTATTCTGGGCCATAATCTGTGGATAAGAGGCTCGCCCACAGTCCCTTCCAAAACAAACAGTGAGGCCTCGTACACATGACCGTTTTCCTCGACAGAATCCATCAAGAAACTTGGTGGCAGAGCTTTTTTGCAGAGGAAAACGGTTGTGTGTATGTTTTTCATCAAGAAAACTGTCGAGGAACTCGATGAGAAAAAAAGAGAACAAGTTCTCTTTTTCCTCGTCGGGAGTCTCAATTTCCTTGTCGTGTTCCTCGTCGGGCTGGTTTTTCGACAAGAAACACGTTTGTGTATATGCTAAGAAACCCATGCATGCTCAGAATAAAGTATGAGACGGGAGCGCACCTTCGGTAAAAGTAGCGTTTGTAATGGAGATAGCACATTTGTCACGCTGTAACAGACTGAAAAGTGCAAATCGTCTCTTACCAAACTTTTACTTAACATGCAGTAACATGAGATTAGCAAAAGCAGCCCCAAGGGTTGTGCCAGTGGAATCTAACTTCCCCTGCCATTGTACGTGTTGAACGTCACCGTGTTTGAGAACGACGAGATTTGGTCTTGACAGTGTGTACGCAAAGAAAGCTTGTCAAGATTCTCGACAAGCCTAACAAGGAACTTGTCGAAGGAAAACAATGTTTTTATTTACGACGAGTTCCTCTGTCGTGTGTACGAGGCCTCACAGTGGGTTCTGTCACACTTGTCCCACTGCCGAAGCATAGCGATGTATATTTTATGTAGCTGGGGCTACTTTAGGCATACTTTTTAGTGCAGTAAATCGTTCGCTTGCGCTAATCTGGCCCAAATGAACTATAAAAAGGGACTTTAAATGTGGAGTTAGGATTTAAAGTGTAGACAGAAGATATAGAAGGCATTATAATGCATGGCATGCACAATTATGACACAGCGTGTACAATAGAATCTAATTCTACTTTACTTTATATGTCTCTAATATCTTTTTGCTATGAAACTCAACGTGACAAATGAAATTAGTTTTGCAAATGCAAAATTATTTCTTCTCTTTGTTGACATATTTCAGATCTTATGTTCTTACCATCCTACTATGTATACCACCTCTAAAAAACCTGCGCTCACAAGTGTTTTCTTCCATTGAAAGCCCATGACTGCCATGAGAAAAAAAAAACGTTTTCAATGATGCTTTAACGAAACAGAATTCAGTGTTTGAACTTGCAGCTCTTCTGAAAGGCTAATTAAAATGTAAATTATCATTACTTATTCTGTCCTTATATCCAGCAGTTATTGCTTGGAACAGGTGTTTTAACAATTCATGCACAGGCAGCTTCTTCCGAAACTTGGATATCAAGCATTATTCATGAAAGTAAAGCAGCATTTCCCTCCCAGAACAAAATCCTGCATTGGAAAATTAAAATAATAAGAAAAAATGGTTTTCTTCAAATAATGCCTGGAAAACTGTCTGTTTTATGTTTTATGTAATTCTGAGTCTAGGACAGGAAGCCAAGGGCTGGAGAAAATCGCCAAAACAATGTTTGTCTGGTCCAAAAATTCAGTTAAAAAAAATCTATTCAATTATGCATTCCTAGTAAACCCTCATTATTCTTTTTTTTTAAACCCTGCCAGAGAAAGTCATAATGAGCTAGTATGCATAGCATACCAGCTCATTATGATCAACTTACCTGATCGACTTATCTGAGATCGAAGCCTCCAAAGTTCTCCTCTGTGCCCTCTGCCGCCATGTCTCCAACGATTTTCTTCCTGTTATCGCCACACCGGCGCTGTGATTGGCTGGAGCAGCGATGACGTCACTCCCGCGCATGCGCGCAGGATGGCCGATCCCCACGAATGCGTGAAAATTCGGCATTAACCCCGAATTTACCATTCACAAAAACTGCACGCTCAGTGGGCCTGCGCGCCGTAGACATTGGTGCCCGTTTTTGTGAAAATATCTCCTTAACCGTGTAGGTTAAGGAGATATTTCTTGCACCTACAGGTAAGCCTTAATCTAGGCTTAGCTGTAGGTGCAAGTTGTGTGGTTGGCTTTACAACCCCTTTAACTTAAAGGGGTTGTAAAGGTTAGTTTTTTTTCTATATAGGTTCCTTTAAGCTACTGCATTGTTAGTTCACTAACCCTTTCCTTTGATTTCCCTTCTAAATGTTTTTTTCTTTGTCTTAATTTCTCACTTCCTGTTTCTCCTCAGTAAACTTCACACCATCATATGAGCGATGGTTAGTCAGCCAGAACAGCTTACTGAACAGCTTACTGAGGAGGAACAGGAAGTGAGAAATTCAGACAAAGAAAACAAAGAAAAAATTTAGATGGGAAATCGAAAGAAAAGGTAAGTGAACCAACAATGCACTAGCTTAAAGGAACCTATTTAGAAAAAAAAAACTTTACAACCCCTTTAACCTCCCCCAAATCTCCAAATTTACGCTGATCCCTTGCTGAGATGAGCGGAGCTGCCGGATGACAGATCCTTGTCTGCTTCGCTTATGCAGATCGGATATGGACACTCTGCTCTATGGGCAGTCAGATGTAAATGGACCAGCTCTCTGTTTACACCTGACTGCCCTCCAATCCGATCCAACCCATTCTGTTTGTTTTTGCTGGATCTGAGGTAGCCTGGTCTAAATGCACACAAGTTTGTTTACATCCGATTGCCCATAGAGGAGAATGGAGGGTCCGATCGAGTCCACCTGAAAAACAGACATGTGGACCCGATCAGACATCCCAAATGAAAGTGGCCTTAAAAGGTGGCTAAACTCATTCTCCATGGTCTCACTGTATGTAGGAACATAGTCATCCTCTCTTTCTTGCTCTCAAGATAGACTATGGTCTATGGCAGTGATGGCGAACCTTGGCACCTCAGATATTTTGGAACTACATTTCCCATGCATTAGTGTCATTGAGCATCATGGGAAATGTAATTCCAAAACATCTGGGGTGCCAAGGTTCGCCATCACCTGCCTATGGTGTAGAGTACATAGAGCGGTGAACATGACTGCAAGTAATCTGTAGTGCTCATTCCAAACAGAAGTGAAGGTTAAAAGGAGACCTTTGAGAGCACACATAAGATAGTACAAAGTGGCAGAAAAACGAAGTAAATAATAATCTAATAAAAAATATATTACAGGGCCATTAAAGTGTAAAGTAACGTTTTTTTAATAAACATAAAAAACATTATATACTTACAGGCTCTGTGCAATGCTATTACACAGAGCAGACCCTTACTTCTTCTTTGGTAGTTCCCCATCAGTCCTCTCTGCTTCGCCTCTCTTCTTAGTGCCCCATAGCAAGCGATGTGCTATGGGGAGACCTGGGCGGGCACGCTCCTGAGTTGGGCTGTGTACGTACATAGATACACACAGCACTGATTGGCCAGGTCCCCCCGCTCCCTCCTTACAGGATTTAAATTACATCAGTGGGAGCTGGAGTGGGCACCTACTGCTCTTAATGAAGCCTGTGAATCCAGGAAGAGAGTAGAGCAGGGCTGTCAGCAGGGACACCACTTCCTTGACTATAAAGTATAGGAGGGTTTATTCTACTTAAAATTCCTTCTGTCCCATCAACAACAAATGGAGAAACTGCCCATTTTCATGATCATCATGTTGTTTATGTGACAGCTTGGAATATTTGAATCATTTACATCTCACATTTTAAATATACCTTGACGTAGAAATGATGATTTATTTTTAATCCCAGTAGTTTTCTCCTCCATCCCCTCTGGGCACCTGGTGATATTCTCTTCTTTCTCTTTACTCGCTCTCCTGTTACAATATGGTGTTGTTTACTTATGCATTGTGCATGAATTGTGTTTCCCCCACACCCAATGGCTGTTCATGTAATTCCTACTTGTCTCCGAAAATCAATAAAACGTTATTCTTTAAAAAAAAAAGAAAAAAATGGGATTTGGAGGTAATAAATTATGGGAGGATTGGAACTTTGAAAGGCAGATCATTGGAGTGAATTGGCGAACTGCCTGTGAAGTGGATTTTGGATTATTTACTTATCTCTTTTACAAAGCATGCCATCATCTATGTGCACATTTTATCTAATGCACGGTTCAATACAAAACATGTAACTTTGTGACAACGTAAAAAAAAAAGTCAAATTGCAAATAAACAATGATAATGGTAGACTGTAGGGATCAAAACTGCACTATCCGTGCTGAAAAGACATAATGTACATTTCAAGAAACCAATATCTCAGTTCAGATGTCATTTTTAATGATCGTAAAAGAAAATCCTAAGAATAATGACATGTTTATTTCAAGTGTGGAACACAAACAAGTATTCCCGAGATGAGGTTATTCTCACCTTCGTATTAATGGCTACAAGAGTTCAACACCAAATATGAAATATATTCCTATGTGTCTATTATTTTTGTAATGAACTGACAGCAAAATCCACTGCAAGTAAGTAGGAAATATATTAATAACAAAAAAAAATCAATTATTCGTATTTTTCGCATTTGTAAATGCAGTCTCTTTGTGTACAAGTCTTTGGCTGGAAAAGGTCAAAAATCTATTTTAATAACGTTCCATTCCACATTGTTGAATTCCGACCTTGGGATTCAGGTATCCCCAACAAAATACTTGGCATAATCATGGCCCTTTCGGCAGACCACTACACTTCGTCTGAGCAATATAGCCTGGTCCATTGCCCATCTTGCCCTGTGATTGGCCAATAAAATAGCAGCAACACACTGATAAAGTTTGCATTCTGCTCTCTAACCCTGTTCATAAGTTCCGGTGTTAGGTAGACAGCAATGTGAGGTTTGATTGACTTATGCCGCGTACAGATGATCGGACATTCCGACAACAAATCCGTGGATTTTGTTCCGACGGTTGTTGGCTCAAACTTGTCTTGCATACACACGGTCGCACAAATGTTGTCGGAAATTCCGAACGCCAAGAACGTGGTCACGTACAACACGTAGGATGGCACTATTAAAGGGAAGTTCAATACCAGTCGTGTAAGTAGAAGTTTGGTGAGGGACGATTTGCGCTTTTCAGCCTTGTGCTTTTCAGCCTCGTGCTTTTCAGTCGGTGACATCGTTACGAATGTGCTATCTCCATTACGAATGCTAGTTTTACCAGACCGAGCGCTTCCGTCTCGTACTTGATTCAGAGCATGCATGGCATTTTGTGCTTCGGAACTGGCTACACACAATCGGAATTTACGAGAACGGATTTTGTTGTCAGAAAATTTGAGAACCAGCTCTCAAATTTTTGTTGTCGGAAATTACGACAGCAAATGTCCGATGGAGTCTACACACATTCGGAATTTCTGACAACAAGCTCTCATCGATTATTTGTTGTCAGAAATTCCGAGCGTGTAAGCGGCATTAGAGTACTAACCCTACACTGTGCAGGGACCGCCCTGTCTTTTCTTCGCTCTCCTCTATGGGGGGATCGGATGAACACGAACCGTCTATCCGTCTTCACCCGATCCGATCCGCAGATCCGCGGATGGAAAAATAGGTTTTTCCTCCATCTGCAGAATCGGAGGCTTGCGGAACCGGGCGAGGTGGGGTGTCAGCGGATGTTCATCCGCTGACACCCGCAATCTCATTGGGACCAATGTATGTCCCTTTTTTTTTTCGTACACGGATGGATGAAAAAGCAGACATACGGTCCGCCCGTGTGAAAGACCCCTAACTGTTTTTTTTTTAGTTTAATGGTGATATGATAAATGAGACACATGTTATTTAAAAATATATATGTTACAGAAAGTATTTCTACATTAAAAACTTGAATCATGAAGGCTCTCTTGTTTTTCGGATGGCATCTTTATAACAATTATTTGAAGCATCAAGAGAAAACATTTTGAATCCAAGTGGGAAAGTAGGAAACCCCCTTTATGAAATACACACTTATGTTACATTTCTGTCTAAAATGATTACATATAAGTTGGCTTTGGCACCTAGGCTGGAATGGGGGCAGTAGTTGGGGCCAATAAGATGTCTTTCATTTAAATGAAAGTGACAACAGTTTAGTGGCTTTACTGTAGTAGAGGAAAGTCAGGTCATTAAAGGGTAAATCCACCTTTCTGATCTTATTTTAAATTACATCCATATTTAGGGTATACCATTCAACATGGTGACAGACTAAAGCCCCCCAATCCACCCCCTTACTGAATCTGGGGGCTCTTCTTCTTGGTGCGCCTTGTGCATTTTTACATTTGGCCCAGAGGTGCATGACTCCACAGAAGAATGACTAATAGATCTCAATGAAGCACTGTGATGTCACTGCACTTGTAGTCAATTAATATTTCCTCCAGCCATTTAACCAAAGGTCCATACCTTGGCAAGAACCTAGAGTGGATAAATAGTCTGCATGAGCCTGAGCATTGCACCCATGATCCACTGATCATGGTTACAATGCTTTGCAGACTCAAATGCAAATAAATAACAAATGCACATTTTTTTTTTTAATCAGTGTGGTCACATTAATGTTTTTTTTTTTTCCAAAAGGGGAAATTAGCCTTTAACGTGGCTCTGCTTTCTGAAAAAGTCTTTGATGTGTACAGTAGATCGTCTGGTACAAAAGTTAATCTTACTTAAATGACTTTTTGCAATATACAAAGTGGTTGTAAACTCTTACATATACCTAGAGAACTGACAAACCTCAGTTAATACACATAAATGAAACAATTCCTTCTACTTAAGTTGTATCAGTTTATCTGAAACATTCTCTGCTCTACATCTACAAAAGTTGTTAAAGAATGGGAATCCCACCTACTTAATCAATGTAGTACTCACCGAATAAGTATCGGGGGGTGTCGTCAAATATATACTACAGCAACAAAAATACAGAACAAAAGCAAGGACTTTTACACACCCTAAAGAGTTACCATAACTACAAATATTTTATTAATAGACAATATACAACATATACAATAAATTACTATCACTTTACATAAATCCCCCCATTTACCAATACAGAACTCCCTATAACATGGGGGGTTATATATAAATATTTCCCTCCCAGACACAATTCCTCTAAAAGAACCAATCTATGTAAAGTGCTAGCAATTTATTGTATATGTTCTATTAATAAAAACATTTTGTAGTTAACTCTTCAGGGTGTGCTTTTTTCTTTATTTTTGTTGTTCTCTCCTCTACAACCTATCAAAACACACAGTTTGTACAACATCTCTGAGCAAGTATGTGGTGGGGATCTGATGTCACACACTGCACAGCATAGAGCAAAATCTTAGTGTAATCTGAGACCCGAGTGAAGGGAAAGGCACACCCCCACCAAACAATCTCATGGTTTTATGCACAGTTGAGGATTCTGGGAATTCTGAGATGTCAGTAGTATCTGTAACAATGGACTCATGCAGACAGCAAAGGCAAGAGAGAAGAGACAAAACTTGCTCACACTCTTGCTTTGGAATGAGGCTAGTACACACTATAATAGGATATGGTTTGTTCATTTTTCATTTTAGAAGTTTACACATAAATGGTTAAGAGCGTCAAATATAGCCAGCGTGTTTCAGAAGTAAAAAGCCTCCCCTTTCTTCAAGGCTTATGTACAAAAAAAAGTAAATCATACTGTAATTATTAATAATGTAGTACTATACAATGCCTTGAAAAAGTTTTCACAACCCTTGAAATTTTCCACATTTTGTCACAACCAAAAATGTATTTCATTGGGATTTTATGTAATATACCAACACAAAGTGGCGCATAATTGTGAAGTGGGAGGAAAATTATAAATGGTATTCAATTTTTTTACAAATAAATATCTGAAAATATCTGAAAAGTGTGGCATGCATTTGTATTCAGCCCCCTTTACTCTGATACCCCTAACTAAAATCTAGTGGAACCAATTGCTTTTAGAAGTCACCTAATTAGTCCACCTGTGTTTAATTAAATCTCTGTATAAATACAGCTGTTCTGTGAAGCCCTCAGAGAACCTTACTGAACAAACAGCATTACGGAGGCCAGAGAAAACACCAGACAGGTCAGGGATAAAGTTGTGGAGAAGTTTAAAGCAGAGTTAGGTTATAAAAAAATATCCTAAGCTTTGAACATCTCACGGAGCTCTGTTCAATTCATCACCTGAAAATGGAAAGAGTATGGCACACCTGCAAAGACATGGCCGTCCACCTAAACTGACAGGCCGGGCAAGGAGAGCATTAATCAGAGAAGCAGCCAAGAGGCCCATAGTAACTCTGGAGGAGCTGCAGAGATCCACAGCTCAGGTAGGAGAATCTGTCCACAGAACAACTATCAATTGTGCACTCCACAAATCTGGCCTTTATGGAAGAGTGACAAGAAGAAAGCCATTGTTGAAAGAAAACCATAAGAAGTCCTGTTTGCATTTTGCAAGAAGCCATGTGGGGGACACAGGAAACATGTAGAAGAAGGTGCTCTGGTCAGATGAGACCAAAATGTTTAATTTTTGGCCTAAAAGAAAAATGCTAGGTGTGGCGGAACACTAACACTGTGCATTACCCTGAACACACCATCCTCACCGTGAAACATGGTGGTGGCAGCATCATGTTGTGGGGATTTTTGTCTTTAGCAGGAACAGGGAAGCTGATCAGAGTTGATGGGAAGATGGATGGAGCCAAATACAGGGCTATCTTAGAAGAATACCTGAGTCTGCAAAAGACTTCAGACTGGGACAGAGGTTTACCTTCCAGCCGGGCAACGACCCTAAACCTACAGCTTATATCAAAGCATGTTCATGTGTTAGAATGGCCCAGTCAAAGTTCAGACCTAAATCCACTGAGAAGGCAAGACTTGGCAGGACTTGAAAATTGCCGTTTACAGACGCTCTCCATCCAATCTGACAGAGCTTGAGCTATTTTGTAAAGAAGAATGGGCAAAAACGTCACTCTCTAGATGTGCAAAGCTGATAGAGACATTCCCAAAAAGACTTGCAGCTGTAATTGCAGTGAAAGGTGGTTCTACAAAGTATTGTTTCAGGGGGGCTGAATACAAATGCACACCCCACTTTTCACATATTTATTTGTAAAAAAAAATAAAAAACATTTATCATTTTCCTTCCACTTCACAATTATGTGCCAATTTGTGTTGATCATAAAATCTCAATAAAATACATTGTAACATGACAAAATGTGGGGTATGAATACTTTTTCAAGGCACTATACATCTGAGAAATCTGTATAGCAATAAAGTATCTTTAAATCGTCCATGCCTTTCTGGAAAGACTTTGTAAATCTCAGTACTACTGAACAGATATACACATTCTTTGGCAGCCAAATAAGCCTGTGTATGTATTTCAGCTGTGCATTGAGCTCTTTGCCTGGAGTTCAGCTTTAAACTTCAACAACTTTCTAATAACATAAAGCCTTTAACATACTACAATAATCCCAGCACTGCATAGTTCTCTTGTAGAAAACTCTTCTCTTTGGTAGGTTTCACTGTCTACTTGGAACAAGAGTCTAAACGGATTATTTTCATAGACTTCAAATAGACGTAGGAACAAAGCTGAAAATGTAGACACACAGAGCTGTCCACGCTGACAATAAAAAAAGATTTGTGATTTGTAAGAAAGGGATGCGAGGTGGGCTGCATTTCGGCCTACTGATAAAGCTCGCACCCTACCCAGATGGATAGCAGCGGCAACGTCTTTGAGGTTACCCTAGCTTAAAATCAGATAGTGGAAGTCACTGCGAACAAAGAAGAGATGTAAGGAAATCCATTTTCCCGACTCTGGTTACATTACCACCTCTTCGGTGAATCAGCATGTAAGGTTGCAGAAACTGATTTAACCTTGTACTCTATATGTATGACTCTGGAAAGAAAGGAATGTACGCTAAGAATCTGATTGGATTTGGTCAGTCAAAAGTCACTAGCCATGATTTACTGTAAAATGAATGTATCAAAATAAAGCGAATTGCCGTCAGTCGAATAAAAGCCAAAATATGCATGTTTGTGTGGAGCCCGGAGCAGTTAATCATAGTCCAATAAATAATAAATTCAGTGTGTGCACACAGAAAAGGCATGTATTATATTGGAAACGCGTATCCGAGACCTTACGAAAAGTGAGAGATGGAGGATAATTCTGCTGCGGTTGCCTTTTGAAGGCTTTCTTTATCAAGTTTGCATGTGAAGAGCTACAATTGAGGGAATAATACAGATTCCTTTCAAGAGACCCCTAGATGATACATATTGAAG
This sequence comes from Rana temporaria, assembly GCF_905171775.1. Taxonomy (NCBI): domain Eukaryota; kingdom Metazoa; phylum Chordata; class Amphibia; order Anura; family Ranidae; genus Rana; species Rana temporaria. The sequence goes on from NC_053490.1 coordinate 479,512,924, forward strand.
ACTGAGTAATAAATAAGAGGGATTTTCAAAGCAGAGGACCTTGCCAGAACTCATACATGTGTACAGGGCTTGGTAAAACTCAACATGCTCTATTGATTTTAGGATTTATGTGTATTATTAAAATTACAAAAATGTGTTGATTTCTGCAGACTTTGTACTCTTGGATTCTTGTCAGCAGTGATTTTTTTTCTCAGAGAATAGGTACAGGTACTCCCCCTTTCAAGTCCCCCCTTGTCTCTGCCCTACTCACCACCAAGCACCATCCCTTAGCTCCACCCCCTACCCACCACCAATCACCATCCCTCAGTTCTGCCCCCTACCCACCACCAAGAACCATCCCTCAGTTCCAAACAAGATATACTATTCATCATCACATAGAAACCCATCTTCAAGCACCATCCCTCAATTCTGCCCCCTACCCACCTCCAAGCACCATCCCTCTGTTCTGCCCCCTACCCACCTCCAAGCACCATCCCTCCATTCTGCCTCTTACCCACCTCCAAGCACCATCCCTCAGTTCTGTCCCTTACCCACCTCCAAGCACCATCCCTCAGTTCCGCCCCCTACCCACCACCAAGCACTATACCTCAGTTCCGTCCCCTACCCATCACCAAACACCATCCCTCAGTTACACCCCCTACCCACCTCCAAGCACCATCCCTCCGTTCCATCCCCTACCCACCTCCAAGCACCATCCCTTAGTTCCATCCCCTACCCACCTCCAAGCACCATCCCTCAGTTCCATCCCCTACCCACCTCCAAGCACCATCCCTTAGTTCCATCCCCTACCCACCTCCAAGTACCATCCCTCAGTTCCGCCCCCTACCCACCTCCAAGCACCACCCCTTAGTTCCATCCCCTACCCACCTCCAAGCACCATCCCTCAGTTCTGGCCCCTACCCACCTCCAAGCACCATCCCTCAGTTTTTTATCCCGTTGAAATCTTCTGTTCAAGATGACCAGTCCTCTTCCTGTCTCTGAACCTTTGGCACTGCAGGTATTATTAGGTTTACGTCTCTGGGCTGAATTCAATAGGTCCTGAAGGGCCCTGCCACCAACATCCAACAAATCCATTGAGAGAAGCCTGTACTTTTATTACACAGCATGTAACATGGTCTGTGAATGGATGGAGTCTGATGAATAACAATATTTCCCATCCCCCTCATTTAAAAATCACATGCAGTGTAATAAATGCACAAGCTCTTATCAATGAATGAGAGGGGAGAGGGGCTCCCGCCAGGAGCTTCTTCTGTTGCATGTATCTTGGAGACCAGAGCATATTAACTCCTATAGTGCTGGAGGTTCAGAGCTAGGAAGAGGACCGGCACTCTGCATAGAAGATTCCCATGGGTTACAGCTACCTGCATGACATGGAACAGCCTTCATTAGAGAATGTGAAGTCTCTAAAGATGTATAGGGAAAAAATTGTATAGCTAAATTTCAGCTTTAGGCCTCATTCACACGTAGATGATTGGGGAAAACGCATGTGTAAAATCACACAGGGCTCGGGACCCAAATTTGCATGACAAACGCACACAGGGCAGCCCAATCATGTGAATAACCTGCCCAACACGCGGAAACGCACGTGAATCACATTTTTCTAATTGCCAGCGGGAACCCATGTTCCTGCTAAGCAATATGTGAATATGTGAATGGGGCCTTAATGATGTAAAAATGATTGAACTGCAGCAGTACTTTGTGGTCTTTTATAGCTGCCTAGAGTTCAGGTTTGAGATGAATACGTTCTGATGTAATTGCTACAAAGATTGTAAACCACAGCAGAGATTAGAATCAGATTACAGTGAGCAAAGAATAGAATCTAACTATATAGGGAGGAAGATGAAGGCGTAACGTATAATATAAGAGGGTGTCAAAACAAGATATACTATTCATCATCACATAGAATTCTAGGAAAATAGAAAAACACCTTCTAGTACAGATATTCAAAATTCAAAAAACACTAAAAGTATGTTTAGATACTCATAGTACAATTACTTGAAATCAAATTTTATATTAGGTTTCTATAACCACTTCAGCTCTGGACGATTTACCCCCCTTCCTAACCAGGCCATTTTTTGTGGCACGGCACTGCGTTGCTTTAACTGACAATTGCGTGGTCATGCGAAACTGTAAACACATAAAATGTATGTCCTTTTTTTTGCCACAAATAGGGCTTTCTTTTGGTGGTATTTGATCACTTTTTTTTTTTTTTTTTTTTGCGCTAGAAACAAAAAAAGACAATTTAAGAAAAAAAATATATATGTTTTACTATATGCTATAAAACACATCCAAAAATTAAAAAAAAAAATGTAATTCCTACATCAATATATATTCTGTTAAAAATATATTTTTGTAAAAAAAATCCCAATAAGTGTATATTGGTTGGTTTGCGCAACAGTTATAGCGTCTACAAAATAGGGGATATTTTTTTTTAATTAGTAATGGTGGAGAACAAAGACTTATAGCAGGACTGCGACATTGCGACGGACAAATTGGACAGTGGCACTTTTAACACTTTTTGGGGACGAATGACACTAATACAGTGATCAGTGCTAAAAATACGCACTTGTATGGCTTCTATTACCCAAGGAGAGCACTTTCTTTTAATGTTTTTATAATGTGATTTAATTTATTTTGTATTACATACTTACTTTTTATATCAATATCTGACAGTCTCATTCTGGTACCAGTAAAGTCTGCTAAACTTGTTTTCTATTTGTTGATGATATTTATGGATGAGGTACCACAAATTTAGCTTGTCTCTCTTTTTTTCAAGACATGTAGCAGAATGCATTTTAGGCAAAATGTGTGAAGAAATTTGATTTTCTTACATTTTTATTGGATATGTTTTACAACAGAAATTTTATATCGCAAAAAAATAAAATATATATATATATATATATATATATATTATTTTTTTGAAAAAAATGCAATATTTTTTAGCTTTTGCTATAATAAATATCCCCCAAAAACATAAATACATTTTTTTTCCTCAGTTTAGGCCGATACGTATTCTTCTATCTATTTTTGGTAAAAAAAAATCGCAATAGGCGTTTATCGATTGGTTTGCGCACAATTTATAGCGTTTACAAAATAGGGGATAGTTTTATTGCATTTTTATTAATTTTTTTTTTACTACTAATTTTTTTCGTGACTGCGACATTATGGCGGACACTTCGGACAATTTTGACACATTTTTGGGACCATTGTCATTTTCACAGCAAAAAATGCATTTGAAATGCATTGTTTACTGTGAAAATGATAGTTGCAGTTTGGGAGTTAACCACAAGGGGGCGCTGAAGGGGTTATGTGTTCCCTGCAAAATATATTAAAACATTCCTCTGATCTTATATTTCACTAGGGAAAGTACAGATCCTTAAGCCTCGTACACACGCACGGTTTTCTCGGCAAGAACCAGCAAGAAAACTGCTGGCAGAAGCTTTCTTGCCGAGTAAACGGTGCTTGTGTACGAGGATTTCAGGTTTCTCGTCAAGAAAACTGCCCAGAATCTAGACGAGAAAAATTGACAACCTGCTCTCTATTTTCTCGTTGTAAGATTCTCGGCAGTGTTTTCCTGCCGAGAAACCCGAGCGTGTAAATACTTACCTGTCTTCATGGCAACCCGCGGATGCTCACAATGACTTTGACGCATGCGCGGTAGCTTCCAAGGCATAGGTAGGATGAAGCAAGATGTCGGCGATGGCATCGAAAGTGACGAGCGCATGCTCGTCGTAGTCGATGACGTCACAGCATTCGTGCCATACAAAAGAACGGCGGTTCTTTTGAATCGTACATGTGTACACTCGGTCGGCAAGAGAATCTTACCAGGAATCTCGTCAGGAAAAATTACGTTTTTTTTCCTGACGAGAATCCAGGCCGTGTGTACAGGGCTTCAGCCTCACTATGGGTTTTGTTGTTGTTTGTATATCCAAAATAATCGAAAGCTTCTACATGCAAGGGAGACTTGTTCTGTTCGTGTTTTATTAATTTAGGGTTAAACTGCTATACTAAATATGTTGTACAAATTAAATGGGAACAAATTTTCACACTAGTTTTATGCATGAATTGGTTTGCATAATTCAAAAATAGTCAAGTGGCACAAACATAAGGTGTAACATCTGCTTTCTTGAGAACAGATATTTACTGAAAAAAATGGAATTGTGGAAATTAAAATTACTAATGACAGCCAACTACAACCGTGCTGAGAATAAAAGCTGACTAACCTGCTTCTGAAAATGTTCATTGCCTGGTGTCTCTGCCATTGGAACTTTGGGAGTCACTGAACACGCGTGAAGCTTGTGCACCCCAAAGATCAAACACACATGTGTGTATGTAAATATATATATATGGGGCAAATGTATGTCTTTTATCTTGTGTTTAATAAAAACCTTTTTGTTTGAGAAAAAAAATATATAGAGAGCAGTAGGGCAGATATTGGTGTCAGTAGGGCAGAGGCTGGTGTCGTAGAGCAGTGGAGGTGTCAGTAGGGCAGAGATTGGTGTCAGTAGGGCAGAGGCTGGTGTCGTAGAGCAGTGAAGGTGTCAGTAGGGCAGGGGCTGGTGTCAGTAGGGCAGAGGCTGGTGTCGTAGAGCAGTGGAGGTGTCAGTAGGGCAGAGGCTGGTGTCGTAGAGCAGTGGAGGTGTCAGTAGGGCAGAGAATGGTGTCAGTAGGGCAGAGGCCGGTGTCGTAGAGCAGTGGAGGTGTCAGTAGCGCAGAGGCTGGTGTCGTAGAGCAGTGGAGGTGTCAGTAGGGCAGAGGCTGGTGTCGTAGAGCAGTGGAGGTGTCAGTAGGGCAGAGATTGGTGTCAGTAGGGCAGAGGCTGGTGTCGTAGAGCAGTGGAGGTGTCAGTAGGGCAGAGGCTGGTGTCGTAGAGCAGTGGAGGTGTCAGTAGGGCAGAGGCTGGTGTCGTAGAGCAGTGGAGGTGTCAGTAGGGCAGAGATTGGTGTCAGTAGTTTATTTGTAATTTTTTTTTACAATTCATTTTTTTTATCATTTTTTTTTACAATTTTGGGTGGCTTTGGTGAAATATTAGTTGTACAAACAGATCCCTGATGTCTCACTTTAGATACAGAGAAAGGCACTGAGGGCAGAGCTTCCCCAGTCCCTTTCTCTGCAGCCAAGTAGCAGGGGGAATCTGGTCAGCCCAGAGTGATTAGGGTGTGCCCAGGCACACCTGGCACACCCAGTGCGCACACCTATGCTTGTAAAATCAGAACTCCAGATCTGTTCTGGGCCAATGACACAGAAAGTATGGAAACCTCTGGATCGGCATGGCAGACATACTGTACAATAAGTGCCCTCATAAGAATGTGCAGCAAGGACAGCCTCTGTATTGTTTCATCAGTGAAAATCTAGCTTTGCAATTTGCAACGTTGGCTCTTCATGACTGCCTGGGACCGGACTGGGTTGCCGATCCAGACTGATGAGCTCATCTTTCCGTCACTCTGTTCGTTCTTTCTTTCTTCCTACCAGTATCCTGTTTGTTAGCATTGTAGCATAAATGATTGGCTCCTTAAGTTAGTTTTTTCCTTATTTACCTTTTATGAAGTACCTTGTGTACTTCCGCCCCAGCGCATCCTCTTCTCCCCCCGCTGCCTTCTGGGACCTTTGTGTGTCCCAGAAGATGACGGGGCCATTCAGGAAGCAGCGCACAACTCGTGTATGCACAGTAGGAAACCGGCAGTGAAGCCTGAAGACTCCACTGCCGGTTTCCCTTAGTTGGAATGGTGGCACCTGCACCCGATCCGATGGACAGATCGGCCTAGGGGGGAGGGGGGGCATCACAGGCTCCCTGGACAGGTAAGTGTCCTTATTAAAAGTCAGCAGCTACAGTGTTTGTAGCTGCTGAATGCTACACTGATGTACACCATCTGTGTACAGAACACCTCCAGGTAGCCATATTGCATTACATTGTACAGCAAATTACAGTAGTTGCAGATTTAAAAGGAAAGGTTATTTTAACCGCTTACGGACCGCCGCCCGACTATTTACGTCGACAGAATGGCACGGGCAGGCAGATTGGCGTACAGGCACATTCCTTTAAATCTGCCGCCTAGCTTGACTCGATGAACTCGATGTTCCTGGGAGTCCCGCGATTGTGGTCGGCAAGAGCAGAACAGGGGAATGCCTTTGTAAACAAGGCATTCCCCTATTCTGCCTAGTGACACTGTCACTAATGACCGTTCCCCGCAATCGGGAACGTTCATCAGTGACGTGTCACGTGAAGCCGCGCCCCCTAACAGTAACAATAACTTCATAGGGAACACTTAACCCCTGCAGTGCCACCTAGTGGTTAACCCCTTCCCTGCCACTGTCATTTTTACAGTAGCAGTGCATTTTTATAGCACTGAACGCTGTAAAAATGACAAGGGTGGAGCTCTTGTGTTTCTGCTAAGCAGGATCTCTGTCCTCACCCAGCCCCCCCCCCCACATAGTTAGAAATCACTCCCTAGAAGCACATTTAACCCTTTGATCGCCTCATAAAACTTTTTTTTTTTCAAAATTGTCAGTGTTATTTTGCTTATAGTGCAAAAAATAAAAACTGCAAAGGTGATCAAATACCACCAACAGAAAGCTATATTTGTGGGGAAAAAAATTACATATTTATTTGGGTACAACGTCGCACCACCGTGCAATTGTCAGGTAAAGTAACGCAGTGCTGTATTGCAAAAAAATGGCCTGGTCATGAAGGGGGGTAAATTTTCCAGAGCTGAAGAGGTTAAGCTGCAAAGGCAGCCAGATGGAGTTGAACACATGCCACAGTTGTGATGCTTTGCTTTGTGACCACAGCAAGTATTCTACCTCCATCAGGTTCAGCAAGCCTCGTAAGCCTCGCCGCAACCTCCCTGCAACTGCATGCATTGAATGTGGTTGAGGATATTACTACCTCACTGCTTGTAAAATGCCTGTGAAAAGCAATCAATCTCTGATAACTTTTACGTGGGGTGGCAAGATCTGCTACAAGTGTAAACTTAGCCAAAGAGTAATTTTTACATCAAGCTTTTACAAGGTATTTACAAAGCTTTTATCAAGCTCGTTTTTTTTATGCATTTAAAGGATAAGTCCACTCCAACACTAAAATTGCTACATCTACAGACATCCACAATAAAAGCCTAACCTATCTAACCCTGTAAAGAAGAAATGAGTATACATACTTTTTTTTTTACTTTACTCCTACTTTATTTACAGTAGTTGCAATTTGAGATATTAGCTGCACTGCCACCTACAGGTTATATCTAGTATGTGTCATTACCATGTATAAGAACCATGTGTACAACAAGCTTGTACAAAGCTTGCTTAAAGTGACAGTGCTCCTATTAAGATTGTTGTTTAACTTCCTAGTGTTACTAAAGTTTTCTTTAAAGAAGTCCACCCTAACACTAAAATTTCTACAAATTACTACAAACATCAACAATATTAGTCACAATATTAGCCTAACCTATTCAGCCCTATAAAGAAGAAATCTGTATACATACCCTTTTTGAAGACGATCTGATCCGGTCTCCAGCGGCAGAAGCTCTGCAGAGGACACAGCCGACAATGACTGTGAAATGAATGGGAAGTGACGCCACCCATAGACTTACTATAGGGCTTCCCTTGTCTGCTGTGTCCTCTGCACCCGCCTCCACAGTAAAGCTGTGGCTGACAGCTTAGCGTGGAATTGGGTCTGATCAGCTTCAAAGAAGGTATGTATACTGATTACTTCTTTACAGGGTTAGATAGATTAGTGTTAGATCATGGATGTTTGTAGATGTAGAGATTTTAGTGTAATGCCGCGTACACGCGATCAGGATTTTGCCCGGCCAAATCACATCGGAATTCCATCGTAAAAAAATAGAACATGTTCTATATCTAAACTCCGATTCATCGGAATTTCTGATGAAAAAACTCAGATGGGGCTACACACGATCGGAAAATCCGATGGAAAAAGTCCATCGGAAATTCCGATTGTGTGTACGTGGCATTAGGGTGCACTTATCCTATAAAGAAAACTTTAGTTTCAGTAGGAAGTTAAATAAAGATCTTAATAGGAGCACCATCACTTTAGGCAAGCTTTGTAAAAGATTTTGGGCTAGATTCAGTAACAGTTACTCCGGCGTATCAGTCGATACGCCGTCGTAACTCTGAATTTACGCCGTCGTAAATTTAAGCGTATTCTGGAAACCAGATACGCTTAAATTAGGCTAAGATACGATCGGCGTAAGTCTCTTACGCCGTCGTATCTTAGGGTGCATATTTACGCTGGCCGCTAGGTGGCGCTTCCGTCGTTTTCGGCGTAGAATATGCGAATGACCTAGATACGCCGATTCGAAAACGTACGTGCGCCCGGCGGTATTTTTTTATGTCGTTTGCGTAAGGCTTTTTTGGCGTAACGTTGCTCCTATGAGGCGCACGCAATGTTAAGTATGGACGTCGTTCCCGCTTCGATTTTTGAATTTTTTACGTCGTTTGCGTAAGTCGTTCTCGAATAGGGCTGGACGTAATTTACGTTCAGGTCGAAACCAATACGTCCTTGAGGCGTACTTGGGAGCAATGCACACTGGGATATGTACACGGACGGCGCATGCGCCGTTCGTAAAAAACGTCAATCACATCAGGTCATCATACATTAACATAAAACACGTAAATAACATACGCTACGCCCGCACAAAGATACGCTGCCCTTACTGAATCTAGCCCTTTGTATACATGTTTCTTATACATGGTAATAACGCATACTAGATATGACCTGTAGGTGGCAGTGCAGCTAATATCTCAAATTGCAACTACTGGAAATAAAGTATTCGCTGTCAAAAAATTTTGTTTTTTGTTTTGTTTTTAATCTTCAAAACCAGCTGAAGTGTTGAATCTTCCCAGTCTTTAATCATCTCTTATAGTTTACTACACAACTGTCTCTATGATAAATTCTTGGCTGATTATCATCTCACCTATTTTACATGACCTTCTATTAATAAAAAAAAAAAACAACACGCCTGATATTCTAAAATGAAGAGAACAGAAACTTTTTTCAGATAGCTTACTTAGCACAAATGTCATGCCAGCAGATGAAATTGCTTTACAGGCTCATAATACAAACTCCACCTAAAACTTAAAGAACTGATGCGTCAGCATAAACCTCAAGATACAAGATCAAACTACAATGAATCCACGTCCTGTCACTAACCCAAGGCATAGAACGCTTGAAACAAAATTGTCAATGCACAAGGGGATTACTGAAGATGACTCGGAAACAAAATTAGATGTATTTTTACTCCTGCACAGAGTAATGTGGAATGTGCAATTTATGGATGCTTTCAGACTTTTTATAGTTAAGTTCTACAGGCAATATATACAAAGACCTCCTTTACTATTGGTGACAATCATTTTTGAACATGAACCTAAATCAGCTTCTAACTTATAGCTCATACGCGAACCTGAGAGCTTCAAAGACAGTCTCTGCCCGGGGTTCTCGGCTCTTCATTGGATAGACTGATAGCAGCCATTGGCTCCCGCTGCTGTCAATCAAATTCAATGATGCGGCCGCCGGGGGGGGGGGGGAGTCCTGCAATCAGCGGCTATGGATGCCAAATGCTGGACCCGATTACAGGGAGCTACGATCAGTGTCCTGTCACTAGGAAGAATGGGGAAATGCTTGTTTACATCAGCATTTCCCCGTTCTTCATCTCCGTGAGACGATCGCGGGTATCCCCACAGACATCGAGTCCGTGGAACCCGCGATCGGACTCCCGGAGCTCACGGCGCGCACGCCCACAATGCAGCTTCTTAAAGTGGACGTTCAGGTACGCCCATATGCCCAGCCGAGCCATTGTGCCGACGTATATAGTCGTGCACTGGTCGGCAAGTGGTTAATCTCTTTGGTTACTAGGAACTGTGAATATAGATTTCCCCTACCACCCCACCTACTTCTGAAGCCTAGTATAAATATACATTAAAACGTCAATACAGTGCTTTGGCAAAAAAAAAAAAAAAACTGGAAGCTGATTGGTTTCTATGCAGTGTTGCACCAAATGTTGCACCCTCCAGTTTTTAGTAAATAACCCCCAGTGTGTCTAAGTTGTGGAATGTCAGTGCTCTGAACTTGTGTAGAGCAGACACATGGGAAAATCATAGTTGTTTCCAAGAGGCTCAAATCAGTTTTTTCTATTTAGAAAATAATTTGGGCCAGATCCACAGACGAAGTACGCCGGCGTATCTACTGATACGCAGGTGTACTTTCAAATTTCCCACGTCGTATCGTTGTTTTGAATCCTCAAAACAAGATACGACGGCTTCTGGGTTAGATCCGACAGGTGTACGTCTTCGTACGCCTTCAGATCTAAGATGCAATACTTCGGTGTCCGCTGGGTGGCGTTTTCCGTGTCGGGTATGCAAATTAGCGATTTACGACGATCCACGAACGTACGCGCGGCCGTCGCATTTTCGGCGTATACATGACTTGCCATGTTAAGTATGGCCGTCGTTCCCGCGTCGAAATTTGAATTTTTTTTTTGCGTAAGTCGTCCGTGAATAGAGATGGACGTAACTCATGTCTAAGTTCAAAAAATTACATCGTTGCGACGTCATTTCGCGCAAAGCACGGCGGGAAATTTCTTGACGACGCATGCGCATTTCATTTGGCACGGGGACGCGCTTCATTTAAATGAAACCCGCCCCCAACCCGCCCAATTTCAAATCCGCCACCAGAAATACACTACGCCGCCATAACTTATGGCGCGAAAACGCTGAGGATTCGAAAATGCGCCAGGTAAGGTACGGCGGCGTAGTGTATCTCTGATACGCTGCGCCGTTCTACATGTATGTGGATCTGGCCCTTTATCTTTAAGATAAGCACTTTCCTGCAAGTCCTTAGAACGGTAGAGAGCATACCGATCTGTATTGCAAACTGCTGCGGCAATGGTAAGTACTGTATCTGTTCCGTAACAACACAATAAATTCTTGTTATTTTACTTTTCTCTTTTAACCCAGTAAATTAAAGTACAACTAATTACAGCTGAGCAGTTTACCCGACTACCCCAAGGGTGCAACATAATTCCTGTAGAATATGTCTAATGTGACATGGAAATGGAAACTGGAGATAGCTATCCTATGGAATGAACTGAACCATAATTAATTCCTTCTGAAAATATAATTACAAGAGAAACCATGATTAATTCTCAGTACATATCTTGTGATATCCTATTTAATTTTCTTTCCAATAATTATGGAATGCCAGTTTTGGGTAATATATTGTTGGTCTTCTCGCTGTGTTGAATGTGTGAAACTGCCCTTGGTTTGTAAATTGATTGTAATAATAATATTTCAAGAAATATACCAAGTTCACCTTTTTTCCCATAATTCTATTTGAGGAGCCCCTAAATGTTTTAATGTAATCTCCTATTACAAAGACCCTCCAACTTTTCAAATAGGGTACAATATATTATTCACTACATTACCAAAAGTATTGGGACACCTGCCTTTACACGCACATGAACTTTAATGGCATCCCAGTCTTAGTCCGTAAGGGTTCAAAATTGAGTTGGCCCACCCTTTGCAGCTATAACAGCTTCAACTCTTCTGGGAAGACTGTCCACAAGGGCGCATTTGTGAGGTAGAGGTCAGGTCTCTGTGCAGGCCAGTCAAATTAACATTCAATAATTTCTGGGTTTTTTTGACAGCTGAAGTGTTAAAGGAGTTGTAAAGGTACAATTTTGTTCCTTAATAGCTTCCTTTACCCTAGTGCAGTCCTCCTTCACTTGCCTCATCCTTCGATTTTGCTTTTAAATGTCTTTATTTCTTCTGAGAAATCCTCACTTCCTGTTCTGGAGTGTTGTGCTCACCCCCTCCCCTGGACTACAGGAGAGTCAGGACGCCCACTAACACACAGCTCCTTTCTCTATCTGAAACGTAGAGAGCATTCTGACTCTCCTGTATTCCAGGGGAGGGGTCGAGCACGACACTCCACACCAGGCAGAAAGCCTCACATTACGGTGTGGAGTTACAGACAGAAGAACAGGAAGTGAGGATTTCTCAGAAGAAATAAGGACATTTAAAAGCAAAATCGAAGGATGAGATAAGTGAAGGAGGACTGCACTAAGGTAAAGGCAGCTATTTAGGAAACATTTTTTTACCTTTACAACCCCTTTAAAGAAGCAATTGGAGCTGTCAAAAAAAACAAAAAAGGGCGGCCAGGCAATGCTTATCAACAACACTACTTAGCCGCTGAAAATCGAAGATAAAAAGAATCTCCAGATACGCCGTCGTAAGTCCAAATGTGCGCCGTCATATCTATACGCGTATTCTGGTAATCAGATATGCCTGAATTTAGCCAAGATACGACCGACTTAAGTCTCCTACGCTGCCGTATCTTGGGTGCATCTTTACGCTGGCCGCAAGGGGCGCTTTCGTAGATTTACGCGTCGAATATGCAAATGACCTAGATACGCCGATTCACGAATGTACTTGCGCCCGTCGCATTAAGCTACGCCGTTTACATAAGGTGTACGTCCGGTGTAAAGTTACCCCTGCTATATGAGGCGCAGGTAATGCAAAGGTATGGACGTCGGAAACGTCAAAACAGCCGTCGTATTTTATGTTGTTTGCGTAAGTCGTACGTGAATGGGGCTGGGCGTAGGTTACGTTCACGTCGTATGAATGGAGCCGGCGTATCTTAGGGAGTAAATTCGACGTGATTCTGAGCATGCGCGCGCATGCGCCATTCGTTCAGCCATGCATTTACATGGGGTCACGCTTCATTATAATACAACATGCCCACTGCCTTGCTACTTTGAATTACGCAGGCTTACGCCGGCCCATTTACGTTAAGCCGGCGTACATATGGGAGCAAGTGCTTTGTGAATACTGTACTTGCCTCTCAATGTTACGACGGCGTAGCACATATGAGATGCACTACGCCTATCTAAAGATGCACCGATCTCTCTGAATCTGTCCCATTGCATCTTTCTGATTCTTCATCTAAAGATCAAAGGGATGAACTTCGATCTGCAGATGAAGTCAGTTTAATGCAATCTGTAAAGTAAAAAAAAAAAAAAATGTATTGTGTTTTTTATTAAATGTTCCTCTATTAACCACTTAAGGACCGCCTCCTGCACATATACGTCAGCAGAATGGCACGGCTGGGCACAAGCACGTATATATACGTCCTGTACTTGTACCCAGCCGTGGGTCGCAGGCGCGCGCCCGCGGCGCGCTCCCGCGACCCGGTCTGAAAATCCGGGACCGGGACCGCGGGTCCCGTGGACCCGATCGCCGCTCGAGTGCGGTGATCGGTCCCCGGAGCTGAAGAACGGGGAGAGCCATGTGTAAACACGGCTTCCCCGTGCTTCACTGTGGCGGCGTATCGATCGCGTCATCCCCTTTATAGGGGAGACACGATCGATGACGTCACACCTACAGCCACACCCCCCCTACAGTTGTAAACACTCACACAGTGAACCCTAACTCCTACAGCGCCCCCTGTGGTTAACTCCCAAACTGCAACTGTAATTTTCACAATAAAGAATGCAATTTAAATGCATTTTTTGCTGTGAAAATGACAATGGTCCCAAAAATGTGTCAAAATTGTCCGAAGTGTCCGCCATAATGTCGCAGTCATGAAAAAAAACGCTGATCGCCGCCATTAGTAGTAAAAAAATTAAAATGCAATAAAACTATCCCCTATTTTGTAAACGCTATAAATTTTGCGCAAACCAACCGAAAAAACGAATATTGCGATTTTTTTTACCAAAAATAGGTAGAAGAATACGTATCGGCCTAAACTTATATATGTTTTTGGGGGATATTTATTATAGCAAAAAGTAAAAAATATTGCATTTTTTTCAAAATTGTCGCTCTATTTTTGTTTATAGCGCAAAAACTAAAAACCGCAGATGTGATAAAATACCACCAAAAGAAAGCTCTATTTGTGGGGAAAAAAGGACGCCAATTTTGTTTGGGAGCCACGTCGCACGACCGCGCAATTGTCTGTTAAAGCGACGCAGTGCCGAATTGTAAAAACTCCTTGGGTCTTTAGCCAGCATATTGGTCCGGGGCTTAAGTGGTTAAACCCCTTATTAACCCTTAATTTACTCTAATCAGCCTTAATTGACTCCTTATTCTCCTCCATCTAATTATTATTTTCCTGCTGATTTTTTTTTTTACTTCTATTTTATAAACTATTAATAATTAAGACTTTTTTTGTTTGCTTTGTTCACTAATATGTGTACACCTTTAACATATATTGACATGCTTCACATTGAAAAAAGTGTAATAATAAAAAAAATATATATATATATATATATATATATATATATATATATATATATATATATTAGGGCTGTGCAAATTAACTTTTAATTAATCGATTAATCTTAAATTTTTTTGATCGATTAAAATTCTTTTGATTGGTACTCACCTCTCCGCCAGCTTCTGGGCCTTCAGGGAGTTCCGTCGGAGATCCAGTAATGTCACGGACACCGGTGGGGCTTGCCTTGTCCATCTGAAGGGCTCCTTTGCTGTGCCTTCATATCGGCATGCCGGCGGGACCTTACTATCTGCCACACGCAAGGGGTGTTACACTTCCCTCTATCACTTCCCTCTATCAACCTGGGATTCTACAACCATCCACTGGGAGTTGTGATAGTTCCCTTCATGGGACATCTACATGCCGACGGACTGATGTTAACTTCTCCTCATCTAGATTCAGCAGTGGTATCGTTGTACACATTTTTATACCAGTATCATACTTAGCTACATGTTTTTATGACTGCTTTTGGTACCGTTTGGTATTACTCGCACCATTTTTACAGTTTATGTAGCTACATCGATTTTATCTCCAGTGCAATATTTATTTGGTTACCTACTTGAAGACTATAAAAGTTTTAATGCTATTCCCATCGAGCGTTGCCTTTGTGTGTTTTTTGTATCCTGCTCTCCATTTTTCCAGTAGTTGGTAGCTGCACTGGGAATCAGCCTGCAAGGAGATCAGCTAAAAGTAGTTGGATCTGTATGTGCATTGTAATTAATCGAAATTAGTCGATTAATCGATTAAAAAAAAAAACGATTAATCGAACAGAAACATTTTGATCAGTAACAGCCCTAATATATATATATATATATATATATATATATATATATATATATATATATATATATATATATATATATATATATATATATATATATATATATATATATATTGTTTGTAAATAACTTTCCAATACTTTGTACCATTACCGACAGTTGCGGTAGGTATCGGTAATTGATATTGGTGAATACTGAAAAAAGTATTGGTACTCGTACTCTTGTAAAAAAAAATAGGTATCGGTACATCCCTAGTATATGGGCAGCTTTACTCGCTGCCAGTTATGTGTGAAGGGCAAACCAAAAAACAACCAATCAGGATTTATCTTTGATTGATGTCCCTGCACTATGATGCGGAAATAGGAAATAAAAAACATTTACTGATTGCTTCATATTCCTTTGTATTTAAAAGTCTAATATTTTATAAAAAAAAAATCATATGTTTTTGGTTTTAAAAATAAAATAGGCATAAGCAAGCTCACAGTGTACACTCAGGATACATGCTGTCACTGCCGTCGCCTACTTTTCAATGATTTGCATAAGTCATATAGAAAAGACAGCAGTATTAGAGGAAAATAATGATATGCAGCCCTAATAGACAGCACAAGGTTAATGTGTTTGGTATTGATGAGTCTGTCATGGTGAAAGAAGGAACACGGACAATGAGATTATGAATGAGCTGTGAATACAGAAGGCATTATAGACCTCTTGATAGTGGCAGACACTTGATGGGCTGGAGACCATAATGGAATTCTTTGTAAGAGATAGGTGTGATAGATGGATGGTGGCTCTCACTGGTTTTGGAGTCATAAGAAGGCTAAGTGCAGATTCTGGATAAAAGAAGGAGAAAGCAGGAAAAATACAAGTTTATTTTTCACTTTGTATTATTGATCACCCAGGCATGATGTGGGGCATGGATACATTCTATGAAATTCATTTTTATGTTAATTATAAACATGTACATGAAAAATGGTCAGAACTGATCTATGCATTTACACTTCCCTGTAATTGCAAACCAATTAGTTGATTTATGTTTAAAAGCATTCTTTGTGCAGGGAGGATTTTTTTTCCTACAGCTTTGTAAGCTTTAATATCACTACTTAGATCATAGATGATGATAGAACCAAAGGGGTTGGATACTAAAGGCAAATAAGTATGCTGTTCACTTTGCAAGAATTTTTTTTCAGAACTTATTGAATATGATGAAAATTGATGCTGCAGTCCCTTGTAAAACGTTTATTTGTCTTTAATAAGTCAACCCTACTATATCAGTCCTTTAAAAAAAATTGCATAGTGTGCCTGACGGACCCAATAAAGGGTTCTATTATTAACCACTTGACCTACCCCCCCCCCCCTTCCTGACCAGGTTATGTTTTACCCATAACCCATAACCCCAATCGCATTCTGCGATCCACCAATCAAAACCTCCTCCAGATACCCAAGGCCAGATACAAGTCCAAAGGAGATCGAAGATTTGCAGTCCAGGGACCTCGCCTGTGGAATGCACTACCAACCACCATCCGACTGGAGTTGGACCACTTGGCCTTCAGGAGAAAGATTAAAACCCATCTCTTCTGAGGTCAAGGGGTTCCTTACCCATGAAATGGATACATCGCCCAGAGGCGATTCAGTTCGCATGTGTTGCGCTTTACAAGTCTCTCTCTCTCTCTCTCTGCGTTACTTTAACTGACAATTGTGCAGTCGTACGACACTGTACCCAAATAATGTTGATGTCCTTTTCCCCACAAATAGAGCTTCTATTGATGGTATTTGATCACCTCTGCAGTTTTTATTTTTTTGCGGTATAAACAATAAAATACCGACACTTTTGAAAAAAAAAATATATATTTTTTTTAACTTTCTGCTAAAAAACATATCCAATAAAAAAAAATGAAAAATCAAATTTCTTCATCACTTTAGGCCAATATGTATTCTGCTACATATTTTTGGTAACAAAAATCCCA
The DNA here is from genome assembly GCF_905171775.1 of Rana temporaria. Lineage (NCBI taxonomy): Eukaryota > Metazoa > Chordata > Amphibia > Anura > Ranidae > Rana > Rana temporaria. The sequence goes on from NC_053490.1 coordinate 479,529,945, forward strand.
ATACACGTATATTGATCGGTTTGCCCAAAAGTTATAGCGTCTACAAACTATGCTAGTCTTGCTTATAATTTGTTTTACTAATAATGGCGGGACTGCAATATTATGGCAGACTGTCAAACAATAACTGACACTTTTTGGGGACCAGTAACACTAATACAGTGATCAGTGCTAAAAAAAATATGCACTGTCACTGGCTGGGAAGGGGTAAACCTCAGGGACAATCAAAGGGTTAAATGTGTGCCTAGCCAGTGTTTTACTAAACGGTGGGAGGCGATTTTACTAAGGGAAGCCATGGATCCAAGTTCCTGCTTTGCAGCAACACAGGATCAATGCCTTCCCTACTGACAGAATGGCAGTTTGCCTTGTTTACATAGGCAGACTGCCGTATTACCTGTGTAATGAACGATCGATGAGTGCCAGCCGACATTGAGTCTACGGTACCCGGCAATCAGCTCCCACTGTGTATAAACACAGCGGGAGTGGGCCGACGGTGGCACACCTGCGTAGCCCCAATCTGGAAGTGCTGAAACACGTACTAGGTACATGATCTAGTGCAATAGACCTCTAAAATAGGACCACTGCTTCCACGCAGAATGCAAAGCTCCTACCCTGCAGATGTTTGCAGGGGACAGGTTTTTATACTTAGGCTGTGGTTGCTTTAGAAGGAAAGCAAACTAAAAGGTATAAAAAAATATATAAAAAAACTGAATTCATTTTAATTTGAACTTGAATATTTTTTGCTGATTTAAACAAAATTTTCAGTTGGGCTTTAAAAACACCGTAACCACCCTCCCCCACTACTGTCAGTATTGATGTGTTTGGTATGGTTAATTTTACTGCCTGCATAGTGGGTTTACTGTGGTATACATGTCACTGGATTTACTGTCATTTGTTTACCCTTTTTTTTCCATCCTATGGGTCCTGCTTTTACCAAGAATGGAACTTACAAAGCCTCTTCCATTTTACGTATGTGAATTATTATTCAAATACAAGTCTAAGGTCCCCTTATCATAGACAAACAGCCCCTGAGAACAAATATACCTGATTATCTTATGACAACCTTACATTGGGTTTTTTAACAAAGCTCCCCACACATGGGAGCATGCATGATGACGCCAGTGCAATGATTAAATAATCTAGGGAAAAGCAGTTGTGTTGTGAGCATCCAAATTTAAATATTGTTAAGTTCATTGTCAGAAGCTGTTGCCCAAGCAATCTTTTTAATTAATAAGAGCAATTTGGCATTCATACCAATAAATGAAGGCTGGCACTGTAAGACTGTGTATGAAGCAAAAGTAGGTGATTATTAAATTGTAATGAACTGTCAGAATACAGAAATTGCTGGACAAAAAATAAACTCAATAGGTCTTTTCAGTATTTACCGTGCGGTGGTATGTAATTATAACATTAGCTTTATTTCAGGTGTATTTCACCGAATGTAACATACCGGTACTTCTCTGTATAATTCACTGTTGAACTGGTTCAGTCTATCCGACATTGTGAAACAAGAGGGATGGAAAATCCAGTCACAATTCAAACAAGAGATACTTATCTTTAAAGCTGAACTCCAAACTGTCCACCCCCAACTACCACCACACTACTCCCCTCTAACTAATTGCTGACTTGCTGAATAAAAACCCTACCCTTTAAGACACCTAAAGCCGCAATCATGTGTCATTCTGGTCCTGTGTATTCTTTTGTCTTCTCTTCACAAGAGGCAGAGTTCTTCATTGAGTGATATGGACACTTCCTATTGGTTGCCCAGCACCAGAGTCTTTTCAAGATCCAGAGGAGAGCCTGCAGGCAATGATGTCAGCATGGGGGGACCACTGGGGTACAGGAATTAGGATTACT